>NC_041384.1:515092019-515184755 GCF_002162155.2 Triticum dicoccoides | reverse complement strand
GGGGGTGGATGAACAGGACCCCGTGGTGTTGCCTCTAGATGAACAGTACCCCGATCGATCGAGCCGATTGGGGCTGGAAGAACAGGACCCCGTGGAGGACTGGATGAACAGGACCACCCCATGGAGGGCAGGATGAATAGTAGGCGATGGAGGACAGGATGAACAGTAGCCCGTGGAGGGGTGGTTGAACAGGAGCCCGTGGAGAGGGCTGGTTGAACAGTAGCTGGTGGAGTAGCGCGTGGTGGAGGCTGGATGAACAGGAGCCCATGGATGAACTGTCGCAGGTGGAGGCTGGAGGAGGTTGACGGTGGATGAAAGTAGCCCGTGGAGGCTGGAGGGGGTCGACGGTGGAGATGAACAGTATCCTGTGGAGTCCCGTTTTGCGGTACACCACACCCCTCCCGATGAATAGGACCCCCGTTTCGACCGTAGCGCTCCAACACAAGTCCGTTTCCTCCGTTTTGCGGTACGCCACACCTCTCCCGATCAACATGACCCCCATTTCGACTGTAGGAGGTACGTTTCCTCCGTTTTGCGGTACGCCAGACCCCTCCCGATGAACAAGATCCTGTTTCGAACGTGGCCGGTCGAACACAAGGACATTTCCTCCATTCTGCGGTACGCCAAGCCTCTTTCCATCGGTTGTTCCGTCCAAGACCTCCTGATGAACACGGCAACGCATTCCGTTTCGACCCAGTCGGTTGGCTCCCCATGAACACGACGACGATGTTGTTTCTCCGTTCTGACCCAGCCATGTACACGAGCCCTGGCCGTACATATGCGCGAGTAGGCGTTCGAGACCCTGCCCGTACGTACGTACGTGGCCGTATTTTCTTTCTTGCACATTGGCCGCTGTACGTACGTGTACATGCTACGTGTTCGCCTCTACATCGACCAGCATGTACGTACACGCTCGCGACCAGAATGACAATGCTACGTATGCTTCAACCAGGTGGGTCCCGACTCACAGGCACTTCCTTGCGTGCGAAGATGTAGCTGGTGGGTCCCAGCAGTTAGGGGGGCGAATCGTTTTTTTTTTGTTTTTGCCCGGACGCACTTCCTTGCGTGCGAAAATGTAGCTGGTGGGTCCCAATAGTCAGGGGGAAATGTTTTTTCGCGAAATACGGTGGCCCGTCCGGTGGGTCCCCACTGTCAGGTGGAGGAATAATTATTTTGCACGTAATAAGGAGGCACTTCCTTGCCGCGGTCGTGGACCCAGTTGTCAGCCTCTCCACGTACAGTCCACGTCCGATGGAAGGCGTTCCTTGACCACATTGACCATGCCGCGCCGAGAGCACTAGGGTGGTGGACGACGGTGAGGCCTAGGAAGGGGACGACGCGGAGCCGGGGAAGACGCGGTAGTGGATGCCCACGCGTAGAGGAGTATGAGGGTTCACTGGTTCGCTGCAGTGTGAGGCTGCCGTCGCCGTAGAATAACAGGGGGTGTGGGTGAGTGATAACCCACAAGCATAGGGGATCGCAACAGCTTTCGAGGGTAGAGTATTCAACCCAAATTTATTGCTTCGACACAAGGGGAGCCAAAGAATATTCTCAAGTATTAGCAGCTGAGTTGTCAATTCAACCACACCTGGAAACTTAGTATCTGCAACAAAGTGTTTAGTAGCAAAGTAATATGATAGTGATGGTAACGGTAACAAAAGAGTAACGAAAGCAAAATAATGTTTTTGGTATTTTGTAGTGATTGTAACAATAGCAACGGGAAAGTAAATATGCGTAAACCAGTATATGGAAATCTCGTAGGCATCAGATCAATGATGGATAATTATGCCGGATGTGGTTCATCATGCAACAATCATAACATAAGCTGACACAGAACTAGCTCCAATTCATCAATGTAATGTAGGCATGTATTCCGAATATAGTCATACGTGCTTATGGAAAAGAACTTGCATGACATCTTTTGTCCTACCCTCCCGTGGCAGCGGGGTCCTAATGGAAACTAAGGGATATTAAGGCCTCCTTTTAATAGAGTACCGGAACAAAGCATTAGCACATAGTGAATACATGAACTCCTCAAACTACGGTCATCACCGGTAAGTATCCCGATTATTGTCACTTCGGGGTTAACGGATCATAACACATAATAGGTGACTATAGACTTGCAAGATAGGATCAAGAACTCTCATATATTGATGAAAACATAATAGGTTCAGATCTGAAATCATGGCACTCGGGCCCTAGTGACAAGCATTAAGCATAGCAAAGTCATAGCAATATCAATCTCAGAACATAGTGGATACTAGGGATCAAACCCTAACAAAACTGACTTGATTACATGATAAATCTCATCCAACCCATCACCGTCCAGCAAGCCTACGATGGAATTACTCACGCACGGCAGTGAGCATCATGAAATTGGTGATGGAGGATGGTTGATGATGACGACGGTGACGGATTCCCCTCTCCGGAGCCCCGAACGGACTCCAGATCAGCCCTCCCGAGAGGTTTTAGGGCTTGGCGGCGGCTCTGTATCGTAAAACGCGATGATTTCTTCTTCCTTATTTTTTTCTCCCCGAAAGCAGATATATAGAGTTGGAGTTGGAGTCGGGAGGTCTCCAGGGGGCCCACGAGGTAGGGGGCGCGCCCTGGGGGGGGCGCCCCCCACCCTTGTGAGCAGGGTGTGGGCCCCCTGGTCTTCATCTTTGGCGAGGATTTTTTATTATTTATTGTAAGGTATTCCGTGGAGTTTCAGGTCATTCCGAGAACTTTTGTTTTCTGCACATAAAACAACATCATGGCAATTTTGCTGAAAATAACATTAGTCTGGGTTAGTTCCATTCAAACCATACAAGTTAGAGTCCAAAACAAGGGCAAAAGTGTTTGGAAAAGTAGATACGACGGAGACGTATCAACTCCCCCAAGCTTAAACCCTTGCTTGTCCTCAAGCAATTCAGTTGACAAACTGAAAGAAATAAAGAAAAACTTTTACAAACTCTGTTTGCTCTTGTTGTTGTAAATATGTCAAGCTTAGCAGTCAAGTTTTCAGCAAAGATTATAACTAACCACATTTGCAATAATTCTCAGGTCTCATGATTACTCATATTAATAGCATAATCAACTAGCAAGCCATAATAATAAATCTTGGATGACAACACTTTCTCAAAACAATCATAATATGATATAACAAGATGGTATCACGCTAGCCCTTTCTGAGACCGCAAAACATAAATGTAGAGCACCTTTAAAGATCAAGGACTGACTAGACATTGTAATTCATGGTAAAAGAGATCCAATCATAGTCACACCCAATATAAATTAACAGTGATGAATGCAAATGACAATTGCGCTCTCCAGCTAGTGCTTTTAATAAGAGGGTGATGACTCAACATAAAAGTAAATGGATAGGCCCTTCGCAGAGGGAAGCAGGGATTTGTAGAGGTGCCAGAGCTCGGTTTTGAAATAGAGCTAATTAATATTTTGAGCGGTATACTTTCATTGTCAACATAACAACCAAGAGATGGCGATATCTTCCATGCTACACATATTATAGGCGGTTCCCAAACAGAATGGTAAAGTTTATACTCCCCCTCCACCAACAAACATCAATCCATGGCTTGCTCAAAACAACAAGTGCCTCCAACTATCAACAGTCCCAGGGGGAGATTTGTTTTGCAATTATTTTGATTTAGTTTGCATAAAGCATGGGACTGGGCATCCTGGTGACCAGCCATTTTCTCGTGAGTGAGGAGCGGAGTCCACTCCTCTTGAGAATAACCCACCTAGCATGGAAGATACAGGCATCCCTAGTTGATCCATGAGCTATTCGAGCATACAAAACAAAATGATTATTTGAAGGTTTAGAGTTTGGCACATACAAATTTACTTGGAACGGCAGGTAGATACCGCATATAGGAAGGTATAGTGGACTCATCTGGAATAACTTTGGGGTTTAAGGGATTGGATGCACAAGAAGTATTCCCGCTTAGTACAGGTGAAGGCTAGCAAAAGACTAGGAAGCGACCAACTAGAGAGCGGCAACAGCCATGTACATGCATTAAAATTAATAAACATTGGATGCAAGCATGAGTAGGATATAATCCACCATGAAATAAATATCGTGAAGGCTATGTTGATTTGTTTCAACTACATGCGTGAACATGTGCCAAGTCAAGTCACTTAAATCATTCAAAGGAGGATACCACCCTATCATACCACATCATAACCATCTCAATAGCATGTTGGCACGCAAGGTAAACCATTATAACTCATAGCTAATCAAGCATGGCACAGGCAACTATGATCTCTAATTGTCATTGCAAACATGTTTATTCATAACAAGCTGAATCAAGAACGATGAACTCATCATATTTACAAAAACAAAAGAGGTCGAGTTCATACCAGTTTTCTCATTTCAGTCAGTCCATCATATATCATCATAATTGCCTTTCACTTGCACGACCGAACGATGTGAATAATAATAAGAGTGCACGTGCATTGGACTAAGCTGGAATCTGTGAGCATTCAATAAACAGGAGAAGACAAGGCAATATGGGCTCTTTTGTCAGATAAACCATAATGCATATAAGAGCCACTTCAACAATTTAAGCATGGTCTTCTCCTACTGACCCCAAAGAAAAGAAAAGAAATAAAATTATTTACACGGGAAAGCTCCCAACAAGCAAAAGAAGAACGGGAAATATTTTTGGGTTTTCTTTTTAATTATTACTACAAGCATGGAAAGTAAATTAATTAAAAGCTACAACTAATTTGTTTTTGTTTTTTCTTAAGGTTTATTAAACACACAAGAAGAAAGCATAAAAAGGAAAATAAACTAACATGGATGATACAATGAAAAAGTATGAGCACCGACATCTAGCAATGAGTGTGTGAACATGAATGTAATGTTGGTGGGAAATACATCTCCCCCAAGATTAGGCTTTTGGCCTAAGTTGGTCTATGGCCAGGGCTGGCCTGGCTGATATCCGTAGTAAAAGTTGGGGTCGTACTGAGATGCAGCGGCTATCGCCTCCTGAGCTGCAGTGTGGCGACGAGCGGCCTCCGCTCTCCTCTCGTACTCATCTGCCTCCTCTCTGGTAATAGTATATCCTCCTCTTGTCTGATAATCAAAGAAAGCAGGAGCAGGGAGAGTAATACGGACAACATGCCATTTGTTAAAGATTAATCGATACTGGAGAGGTGGCTCAGTCCTCTCAACAAACTGGTGAGAAACCATAGAATCAAAATCTAAATAAGCAGGAGGTAATTCAATATCATCTTCGTTTACATCTATACCAAGAAAATTAGCTACGCGGGTTGCATAAATTCCTCCAAAGAAATCTCCATTATATCTATTATGATGCAACCTACGAGCTACAATGGCTCCCATATGATAAGATTGGTCTCCTGACACAGCACTCCTGAGAATGCTAAGGTCTGGGACACACATGTGACATGCTTCATCCTTAGCATTTATGCACCTACCTATGAAGAGAGCAAAATAATGTATAGCATGAAAGTGAATGCTCCCTATGGTAGCTTGCGTTATATCTCTAGATTCCCCTACAGTTATACTAGCAAGAAAGTTTCTAAATTCATATTTAATTAGGGGGATCCCTAACACTACCCCATTGTGGAAGTTTGCATGCAGTGGTAAAATCCTCTAAGTCCATGGTATAAGATTTATCATAAAGATCAAACAGGACAGTTGGAGAATTACGTGAAGTAGAAAATTCAAACCTCCTCACAAAGGAACTAGTGAGGTTATGATACTGACTGCACTTATCTTCCTCGAATCTCACAAGATCGACGTTACACAAATATGCGTTGAATTCTTCTTTTATTACCGCTCGATCCATAAAATTTTCAGAAGGCCACTCACAATGACGCACTGGAGCGTCTCTTGGTGGCTCTTCGTCAGCATCACGCATTGCAAGCCTGGGTCCTTGCTTCTTTGAAGAACCACCTTGGAACATTTTCCTAAACATTTTCTTCCTCTGAAAAATTCTGAATTTTTTTAGTAACTTCAAAATAAAAGTAAACCAAACTCAATAATATTGATAGCAACTACTCCTACAAGTGCCTAGGGCGTATATCATGCATCAAAACTACTTTTGACCATATAAATTTGACATGCAAGCTCAAGAACAGGGTCACCTAAGCAGCAAAAATTTGCAATGAATAAAGCACTAGAACAAAAACTAATTGTACCAATGGAGGAGTCACATACCAAGAAACAATCTCCCCAAGTAGTTTTGTGAGAGGTGCTTTGAGCAAGGAGATCGAAAATGGCAGCAAAGTGAGCTGGAACTCGTGCTTGAGTTGGTTTTTTGTGTATGTGGGAGGAAGAAGAAGAGGATGGGTGCACGAATAAGTGGAGGAGGGCCACCGTGGGCCCACGAGGCAGGGGGCGCGCCCAGGGGGTAGGGCGCGCCCTCCACCCTCGTGACCAGGTGGCAGCTCCCCCCGCGGTAATGTTTGCACCATAAATCCTCAAATATTCCCGAAAAAATCATATTAAATTGGCATGTCATTCTGAGGACTTTTATTTTTGGGATATTTTTATATTGCATGGATAAATCAGGAAATAGGCAGACAAAATACTATTTTTACTTTATTTCAACTAAATAACAGAAAGTATAGAGAGGGTATAGAAGGTTGTGCTTCTAGTTTCATCCATCTCATGCTCATTAAAAGGAATCCACTAACAAGGTTGATCAAGTCTTGTTAACAACTCATTCCGATTAACATGAAACCGGAGAAATTTCGAATAACACTAGGTTACCTCAACGGAGATATGCACATCCCCAACAATAAGTATATCATATTTCTTCTTGACAGTAGGAAGAGGAAATTCAAAACCTCCAAATATAATCGATGGAATTTTTCCGATAGAATTGATACTATGAACTTGAGGTTGCTTCCTCGAAAAGTGTACCGTATGCTCATTACCATTAACATGAAAAGTGACATTGCCTTTGTTGCAATCAATAACATCCCCTGCAGTATTAAGAAAAGGTCTTCCAAGAATAATAGACATACTATCGTCCTCGGGAATATCAAGAATAACAAAGTCCGTTAAAATAGTAACGTTCGCAACCACAACAGGCACATCCTCACAAATACCGACAGGTATAGCAGTTGATTTATCAGCCATTTGCAAAGATATTTCAGTAGGTGTCAACTTATTCAAGTCAAGTCTATGATATAAAGAGAGAGGCATAACACTAACACCGGCTCCAAGATCACATAAAGCGGTTTTAACATAGTTTCCTTTAATGGAGCATGGTATAGTAGGTACTCCGGGATCTCCAAGTTTCTTTAGTATTCCGCCCTTAAGAGTATAATTAGCAAGCATGGTGGAAATTTCATCTTCCGGTGTCTTTCTTTTATTTGTAACAATATCTTTCATGTACTTAGCATAAGGATTCATTTTGAGCATATCAGCCAATCGCATACGTAAAAAGATAGGTCTAATCATTTCAGCAAAGCGCTCAAAATCCTCATCATCCTTTTTCTTGGATGGTTTGGGAGGAAAAGGCATGGGTTTCTGAACCCAAGGTTCTCTTTCTTTACCATGTTTTTCTAGCAACAAAGTCTCTCTTATCATAACGTTGATTCTTTGATTGTGGGTTATCAAGATCAACAACAGGTTCAGTTTCTACATCATTATCATTACTAGGTTGAGCATCATTATGAGCATCCTCATTGGCATTTTTACTAGATTCATGTTCATTACCAGATTGTGTTTCAGCATCAGACATAGAGATATCATTTGGATTATCAGGTGGTTCAGCAATAGGTTCATTAGAAGTTTGCATAGTTCTATCATTTTTCTTTTTCTTCTTTTTAGAAGAACTAGGTGCATCAATTTTATTTCTCTGAGAATCTTGCTCAATTCTCTTAGGGTGGCCTTCAGGATACAAAGGTTCCTGAGTCATTCTACCAGTTCTAGTAGCCACTTTAATAGCATAATCATTTTTCTTACTATTCATTTCATCGAGCAATTCTTTTTGAGCTTTAAGTACTTGTTCTACTTGAGTGGTAACCATAGAAGCATGTTTGCTAACAAGTTTAAGTTCACCTTTAATATTAGCCATATAATCACCCAAATATTTAATCATATCAACATCTTATTTTAATTGTCTACCAAAATAAGCATTGAAGTCTTCTTGCTTAAACATAAAATTATCAAACTCATCCAAGCAATGACTAGCAATTTTAGTAGGAGGGATTTTAGCTTTATCATATCTATAGAGAGAATTTACCTTTACTACCTGTGTCGGGTTACCGGGATTAGGAGGTTCTTCAATAAATAATGGATCAAGATCATATGTTTCTTCGACAGGCGGTAAATTAAGACCATGTATTTCTTCAATAGGAGGTAAATTCTTAACATCTTCAGCTTTAATACCTTTTTCTTTCATAGATTTCTTTGCCTCTTGCATATATTCGGGACTGAGAAATAGAACACCTCTCTTCTTCGGAGTTGGTTTAGGAATAGGCTCATTAATTGGAGCAGGAGCTGGCTCAGGAGGTGCCCAATTATTTTCATTTATCAACATATTGTTCAATAGGATTTCAGCTTCATCCGGTGTTCTTTCCCTGAAAAGAGAACCAGCACAACTATCCAGGTAATCTCTGGAAGCATCGGTTAGTCCATTATAAAAGATATCAAGTATTTCATTTTTCTTAAGAGGATGATCAGGCAAAGCATTAAGTAACTTGAGAAGCCTCCCCCAAGCTTGTGGGAGACTCTCTTCTTTAATTTGCACAAAGTTGTATATTTCCTTTAAAGCGGCTTGTTTCTTATGAGCAGGGAAATATTTTGCAGAGAAGTAATAAATCATATCCTGGGGGCTACGCACACAACCAGGATCAAGAGAATTAAACCATATCTTGTCATCACCCTTTAATGAGAACATAAATATTTTGAGGATATAAAAGTAGCGAGATCTCTCATCATTAGTGAACAGGGTGGCTATATCATTTAATTTAGTAAGATGTGCCACAACAGTTTCAGATTCATAGCCATGAAAAGGATCAGATTCAACCAAAGTAATTATATCAGGGTCAACAGAGAATTCATAATCCTTATCAGTAACACAGATAGGTGAAGTAGCAAAAGCAGGGTCAGGTTTCATTCTAGCATTTAGAGATTGCTTACTCCATTTAGCTAATAATCTTTTAAGTTCAGTTCTATTTCTGCAAGCTAAAATAGCAAAAGAAGCTTCTTGATCAAATAAATAACCCTCAGGAATAACAAGTGATTCTTCATCATCACTTTCATCATTATAACCAGAGTCCATATTTTCAATTTCTCTAGCCCTAGCAAGTTGTTCATCGAGAAAATCACTAAGTGGCATAGTAGTATCAGGCATAGAGGTAGTTTCATCATAAGTATCATGCATAGCAGAAGTGGCATCATCAATAACATGTGACATATCAGAACGAATAGCAGAAGCAGGTGTAGGTGTCGCAAATTTACTCATAACAGAAGGTGAATCAAGAGTGGAGCTAGATGGCAGTTCCTTACCTCCCCTCGTAGTTGAGGGATAGATCTTGGTTTTTGGATCTCTCAAGTTCTTCATAGTGTGCAGCAGATAAAAATCCCAAGTGACTCAAAGAATAAAGCCATGTTCCCCAGAAACGACACCAGAAATTAGTCTTGATAACCCACAAGTATAGGTGATCGCAACAGCTTTCGAGGATAGAGTATTCAACCCAAATTTATTGATTCGACACAAGGGGAGCCAAAGAATATTCTCAAGTATTAGAAGTTGAGTTGTCAATTCAACCACACCTAGAAACTTAGTATCTGCAGCAAAGTGTTGAGTAGCAAAGTAATATGATAGTGATGGTAACGGTAACAAAAGAGTAACGAAAGCAAAATAATGTTTTTGGTATTTTGTAGTGATTGTAACAATAGCAACGGGAAAGTAAAAAAGCGTAAACCAGTATATGGAAAGCTCGTAGGCATCGGATCAATGATGGATAATTATGTCGGATGCGGTTCATCATGTAACAGTTATAACATAGGGTGACACAGAACTAGCTCCAATTCATCAATGTAATGTAGGCATGTATTCTGAATATAGTCATACGTGCTTATGGAAAAGAACTTGCATGACATATTTTGTCCTACCCTCCCGTGGCAGCGGGGTCCTAGTGGAAACTAAGGGATATTAATGCATCCTTTTAATAGAGTACCGGAACAAAGCATTAGCACATAGTGAATACATGAACTCCTCAAACTACAGTAATCACCGAAAAGTATCCCGATTATTGTCACTTCGAGGTTAACGGATCATAACACATAATAGGTGACTATAGACTTGCAAGATAGGATCAAGAACTCTCATATGTTGATGAAAACATAATAGGTTCAGATCTGAAATCATGGCACTCGGGCCCTAGTGACAAGCATTAAGCATAGCAAAGTCATAGCAACATCAATATCAGAACATAGTGGATACTAGGGATCAAACCCTAACAAAACTGACTCGATTATATGATAAATCTCATCCAACCCATCACCGTCCAACAAGCCTACGATGGAATTACTCACGCACGGCGGTGAGCATCATGAAATTGGTGATGGAGGATGGTTGATGATGACGACGGCGACAGATTCCCCTCTCCAGAGCCTCGAGCGGACTACAGATCAGCCCTCCCGAGAGGTTTTAGGGCTTGGCGGCGGCTCCGTATCATAAAACGCGATGATTTCTTCTCCCTTATTTTTTTCTCCCCAAAAGCAGATATATAGAGTTGGAGTTGGAGTCGCGAAGTCTCCAGGGGGCCGACGAGGTAGGGGGGCGCGCCCTAGGGGGCGTCCCCCACCCTCGTGAGCAGGGTGTGGGCCCCCTGGTCTTCATCTTTGGCGAGGATTTTTCATTATTTATTGTAAGGCATTCCGTGGAGTTTCAGGTCATTCCGAGAACTTTTGTTTTCTGCACATAAAACAACATCATGGCAATTCTGCTGAAAACAACGTCAGTCCGGGTTAGTTCCATTCAAATCATACAAGTTAGAGTCCAATACAAGGGCAAAAGTGTTTGGAAAAGTAGATACGATGGAGACGTATCAATGAGTAGAGGGATGGCCTGGCCAGCGGTGGGAGTAGTAGGGGGCGGTGAGGCCTCCGCCGCATCGCAGCTGGCCATGGGAGGCAGGAGCAGGAGGCACGACCGGCGCTGGTTTGGGCGGATGGAGCAAGAAGACCAGAGGTTGAAGAAGCACTACGGCCGTTGGATGGACATCTTACAGTCAGTGGATCTAGAATTGTGCATATTGACTAAGTTGACAAAGCCCTCCATCCCCATCAACTTAGTAGGCCCACAAGTTAGCTTGCCACTATACTGGGTCCCAGCTAGCAGGGGGTATTCATTTTTTTGTGCGTAATAAGGAGGCACTTCCTTGCATGCGAAGATATAGCTGGTGGGTCCAAGCTGTCAGCGGCGGTAACGTTTTTTCGCGAAATACAGAGGCCCTTTCGGTGGGTCCCAAATGTCAGGTGGAGGAATCATTATTTTGCGCGTAATAAGGAGGCATTTCCTTGCATGCGGTCGTGGACTCAGCTGTCAGTCTCTCCACGTACAGTCCACTTCAGATGCATGTCGATTGTTGACCACGTTGACTAGGCCGCGCCGAGAGCACCAGGGCGGTGGACGACGGTGAAGCCTAGGAAGGGAACAACACAGAGGCACGGAAGACTCGGCAGTTGTTACCCACGCGGAGGGGAGTACGAATGTATGAGGGTTTAATGGTTCGTCTGTCATCGCCGGAGAATAACAACAGGTGTGGGTGAGTAGAG
This sequence comes from Triticum dicoccoides, assembly GCF_002162155.2. NCBI lineage: Eukaryota > Viridiplantae > Streptophyta > Magnoliopsida > Poales > Poaceae > Triticum > Triticum dicoccoides. Next base: position 515,172,985 of record NC_041384.1, on the reverse strand, counting down.
GGATGGCTAGGCCAGCGATGGGATTATGGTGGGGCGGTGAGGCCTGCGCGACAGCATAGCCGGCCGCGAGGAGGAGGGAGCAGGCATTCCCGTCGACGCTTGTTTGAGCGGCTGGAGCAGGAAGAGCAGAGATTGAAGAAGCACGACGGCCGTTGGATGGAAATCCAACAGTCAGTGCTTGTGCGTCAACCTTTTTTTAGGAAAGCCTCAAATCTGTGGAAAACAACATACAACCCAACTGCCATTATTTCTAATAATTTACAGCCCAATTGCTAATTCTTATGGTTTTTTTGGAGCCCATATTCTTTTTGTTAGCATTACAGCCCATATTGTGGCCACGGTTAAAAAATTATATGAAATTTTGCATATTTCGGTGCGGTCCGAACTGTTTTTAATCCCGAAATTTCGAGTCACATTCAAACTGATTTTAAAAATAAATGTATATCAATATAAAATCCAACAAATTGTCCACGCATAAAAATCAATGCAATTTAAAATCTCGAAATGAAAAAAGAAATTTGAAACTAATTGACGGTTTGATGTGTTTTAAAAATGTACAACCCATTTCTCACTACTGATAGGACATTTTCTCGGTCGGCCGAATGAAGCTCTCCTCGTCTTGAAAGATTTGCAGCCCAACAGACCTGACTAAGCGACTTACTTGGCAAATCACAAAAAAACTAGGCTGTGGCCGTGGACCCAGCTGCGGCCGTGGACCCAGCTGTCAGCCTCTCCATGTACAGTACTCTTCCGATGGAAGTCGGTCGTTGACCACATTGACCACATCACGCCGAGAGCACTAAGGCAGTGGATGACGGTGAGGCCTAGGAAGGGGATGACACGGAGCCGAGGAAGACGCGGTAGTGGATGGCCACACGAAGAGGAGTACGAGGGTTCACTGGTTCGGCTGCGGTGTGAGGCTGCCATCGCAGCAGAATAACAGGGAGTGTGGGTGAGTGGAGGGATGGCCTGGCCAGCGGCGGGAGTAGTATGGGGGCGGTGAGGCCTCCGCGGCAGCACAGCTGGCCACGGGAGGCAGGAGCAGGCGGCACGACCAGTGCTGCTTTGGGCGGCTGGAGCAAGAAGACAGAGGTTGAAGAAGCACTATGGCCATTGGATGGACATCGTATGATCACTGGAGCTAGAATCGTTCATATTGACTAAGTTGACAAAGCCCTCTGTCCCCGTCAACTTAGTAGGCCGACAAGTTAGCCACCCACTATGGTGGGCCCAGCTAGCAAGGGGTATTCATCTTTTTGTACGTCATAAGGAGGCACTTCATTGCATGCGAAGATATAGCTGGTGGGTCTGACCTGTCAGCGGGGGGAATGTTTTTTCCGCGAAATACAGAAGCCCTTCCCGTGGGTCCTAGCTGTCAGGTGGAGGAATCATTATTTTGCGCGTAATAAGGAGGCATTTCCTTGCGTGCGGCCATGGACCCAGTTGTCAGCCTCTCCACGTACAGTCCAGTTCTGATGGATCTCGTTCATTGACCATGTTGACCAGGCCGCGCCGAGAGCACCAGGGCGGTGGACGACGGCGAGGCCTAGGAAGGGAACGACATTGAGGCAGGGAAGACTCGGCAGTTGTTTCTCATGCGGAGGGGAGTACGAGTGTACGAGGGTTTACTGGTTCGTCTGCCGTCGCCGGAGATTAACAGCATGTGTGGGTGACTAGAGGGATGGCTAGGCCAGCGATGGGAGTATGATGGGGCAGTGAGGCCTGCGAGGCAGCATAGCCGTCCGCAGTAGGAGGGAGCAGGTAGTCCCACCGGCGCTTGTTTGAGCGGCTGGAACAGGAAAAGCAGAGATTGAAGAAGCACGACAACCGTTGGATGGACATCCAATAGGCACTGCTATTGTGTGCATTATTTCTAATAATGTACAACCCATTTGCTAATTCTTAAGAAATTTTTTGGAGCCCATCTTCTTTTTGTTAGCTACACCCCATATTGTGGCCACGGTTAAAAAGTATACGAATTTTTTGCATATTTCGGTGCGGTCAACTATTTTTAATCCCAAAATATCGATTCACATTCAAACTATTTTGAAAAATAATTTATATAAACATAAAATCCAAACAATTGTCCACGCATAAAAATCAATGGAATTTAAAATCTTGTAATGAAAAAAAATGAAACTAATTCCCGGTTTGATGTGTTTTAAAAATATACAACCCATTTCTGGGCAAACCGAATGAAACTCTCCTCGTCTTGAAAGATTTGCAGCCCAGCAGGGCTGATAAAGCAAGTAGGCCTCGTTTGGGTATTTCTTTAAAAAATAGAACTGGGCTAGCCATTTTCAGCAAGAAAAAAACAGAACTGGGCTCATGATGTGGTAAACATAAATAAAACCCTGTCTAGACGGGCCACAGCCCCGGCACAACCCCGTTGTTACCCTGATCCGTCGCTAAAACTAGTATAAATAACAACTGCTTGTTCCTCAAAAAAAACTATGCGACCTGTTGGGTCCCTGGTGTCAGCCGCTCGTAGTGTAATTATCTCGTTTATTGACTACGTTGACAATGGCGTGAGCCCCAGATGTCCAACCATTAGGAGGAACCATATTTTTGGGCTTGTAATATAGAGGCACTTGCTTGCGTACTGCCATGACGCTGGTGGGTCCCTACTGTCATCCTCTCCACGTACAGTCATCTCCTTGTTCCTCTCGGTTGTTGAGGACGTTGACAACGCAAGAGGGCGGCGCACCGCGCACGGCGAGCGAACCAAGGCCGCAAGGCGGAGGGCGACGGTGGGGACTCAGACGGAACGAACAGGAGCCGTGGAATATGCGTCGGTCCAGTCGCAGGCGGAGGGGAGTACGAGGATTGACTGGTTCGGGTGCGGGTGCGGGTGCGTGTTGGGGTGACGTCGCCGGAGAATAATAGGACATGTGGGGGAATAGAGGGAGGGACTGACCAACGTTGGAGGGTACGTACGGTAGGGCGGCGGAGGCACAACCAGCCATGGGAGGCGGGAGCAGGCGGAGTCGACGGGGTGGTTTGGTTTGGGTGGCTGGAGGAAGAAGAAGACAAGAGATAGAAGATACACGACAGATGTTGGATGTCAATCCAACGGCTGGTAGGCAGAATCGTTTGTTGACTGGCTAGTAAGTCGACACCACCTTGGATAGGCTATTTCCTCGCAGGTCCCAAATGTCAGAATCCAAATCTGTCACGGTCATGCAGCCCTTCCTATGAAAATTTACAGCCCATTTGATGTGCTAGTTGGAAATAAGTTTGTGGGTGCTGGTGGGGGCTAATCACATGGCTTTTGTAATGCACAGTGAGCTCAAGCAGCCGACGAGAGTGATGTTATTTCCCTTGGTTGGGATTTGTTAGTTGTTACAATATTTCACTCTAAATTAAACGACTGACAAGCCATTCGCCTTGCTTCAAAGAAAATATGACGGTCACAGCCGAGTTGAAAAGGGCAAGAACATCTAACTCCAGCTTACAAACTGTACAAAAGCACGAGGGTTAATTGTTCATCAGGTTTACAAAAAACCCAGGTTGAAAAGGGAAACAACATCTAACTCCAGCACTGTTTTTGGCAGTCACAGTCAAATGATCAGTCAGGTACATAGAATGAACACCCTGGGTCGTAAAATTTACTGGATTATGACCACAATATGTTGTAAATAGAAGCATGGCATGTTCAGAAGCTCTTTTGCCCACCTGAAACTCCTTTTTTTGCTCTTCCACATACCCATCCGTCAAAACCATGCTGTTGATAAACTTAAGCCTGATGGATAATAGTAACCTTGCATTCAGCGGGAAGAATGTGACAAATCTAGTGTTTGCACGGTTGGCTACATATTGTTCTAGCGTTATTGTCTTCAATCGAATCTCATGAGAAGTGAGAAAATTCCGATGCTTACGAATCCACCGATTGGTTATAACTTTCTTACCCCGTCATGTTGCCTAAATAGACATGAAGATTGAAAACAGTTAAGGTCTAAAAAAAGGAGTGTCGAAAGAGCAACAACTGAACAGTTAATTCTAGTACACTATATGCGGGCTTCCAATGTGCGTGAAATTATCACCTTTATATACAACTTCTCCAGACATGGAAAGCATTGCATCAAGCCAATAATCTTGTTCAGATCAAAACTATTCATTTGGATATATAAGATCTTGACAGAATCCAGCACCATTGATAGGCCATCCATGGAGAAACTCTTCATTGAGCATAGAACATAATATTAGTACAAAATGTGTACTCCAAGATGACATATAACTTATGCGCAGAAATTTAAAATGCAGCTTATGGTTACAAGTGTAGATGATAATATAAAGTACCTGAAGAACTGTGGAGCCAAACACCATATTGAAATGAGCACATAGATCATGTATTACACCCAAGGTCTCCAGTTTAGGCGCAGAGAGGACGTTTATTTTCAATGGTGAATAACTAGAATCAATGATCAACCTTTGAAGTGAAGGGGCATCTTGGATGATGAGCTGCCTTCCGTCAAAACAAATTTCAATTCTTACAAGGTTAGGCGACTTTATTTGGAGACAACCGATTCTAACTGTGAAAACAAGCACCAAGCACTCCAGGGCAGGGCAACTGGAGTGGATGACGTTGTGCAATGAGGCCTCCGATATTCGAACCCGCACAAGTGAAAGTTTCTTCAGAAATGGGAGTCGAAGGTTTAGTACCAGATTCTCTAGTAGGTCGCACAGCGCAAAGGTGGCGGTGTGGAGAGAGGAGGAAAACCGCGAGATAGACATCGGTGCCGAGGGCACATGTAGATGGCGTTCGATATCTGGTAGGTGATTTCCAAGGGAATAGTAGAACTCAAGTAGATATAGTTCTGCGAATTCAAGGGATTTCAGCCAGGCGTCCACCGTGCAGGGCATGGTATGCTTGCTCAGGTAGCATGACGGGATGCAGAGGCTCTGAACGGAGCCCTGGTGGGAGGAGATGATGGCTCTGGGGATTTGAAAATCATTGAAGAGAGATAACTGACGACAGTCGAGATTAAGGGGCAGTCGCGCCATAGAGGGCGCCACCGAATTGAGAGGACTTGGGTGCGGCAGCAATCCTTGGTGGGGAGAAGCGAGATGATCTCCCCAAGGACGGCGTCCGGGAGATCGCTGATGCGGTCCACCCGAGATTCTACGGGTTCGTGGGATCCGGTGGTGCGGGGTCGCCGCTTCTCCCCGCACTGCTGGGTGCGGGATCTACAACAGGCGTCACCGCTGGCGGGAGCCTCATCTTCTTGGCGCTAGGGTCAGCCAACTCCATTTTCCTCGAGGGCGTCGCGTCGCGCTCACGGATTTGAGTAGAGTAACGAATGACGAGCCTCGTTATAGTGCGAGTGAAGAAGAAGGGGAGCTAGGGTTTTTCTGCAGTAGTGAGGAAGAAGGGGAGCTGGGGTTTTCTGTAGGAGTGAGGTGAGGAATTTGGGGCTATGAGTGGAGCGAGCTGACGTGAGGTGGGTGGGAGTGAGGAGGAAGAAGAATACCCAGGTTTTTTTGGGGGCGGTGTGCTGGGTGTGGGTAGCGCCTCTCATTCAGTAAATATATGGACTTTTGAATTGATTTTAATATTTACTAGGGTGGATGGGCTGTTTTGTCTTGGGCCCAGAATAACAATTACTACTAGTACAGTGGAGACACTCTACAGCTACCCAGAAAAACAATTACTACTAGTATAGTGGATACAATACCGCTTTTGGCTCCTCCTGGGTCATCGAAACGTCTCCCTCTACTGAATGTTGTTATACTTTTGTTCACCGACATGCGGGCCATGCAGCGCGTGGGCCCAAATTCCATCCACCAAATTAGAAGGCAGTATGCAGGCGGAAAGTCACCCCGGTCGTAGAGCGGCAATAACGAGCCGTTGTATCACAAAACCCCACCTCCCCGCAGTCTAAGTTTGACGGACAAAGCAACCATCATTTCACTCTTTGTTGAATCCCCTTCTCCCTCACCGTCTTCAAGAAAGGCAACACTCGCATCTGCCTTTGTTCTTCTCTCCCAACGAAGGGAAGGTAAGTGGATCCGTGATGTTAGTATATTTTCGTTCAGACAAAAAAAGAACTTTTGCAAAGCAGTAACCGATCCCCACTCTCTTTTTTGTTTCACTGTCATTACAATTGTGTTTTCCTTTCAGTGGACTCCTAGTATTCGTCAGTTTCATGATGGACCAAGGAGAACCAGGCAAAGATCTGCCAATATTGGAGCAGACGCAGGAGGCTGATCCCCACGAGACAGAGAGCTCCAAGAAGATGGAGGCAGCCACCGAGCCGACCCCAGATACGCTCATGACCACTACTGAGATGGTCAACGCCCCGTTTGAGGTTACAGCCCCCATGGCACTGCAGGAGCAGTTTTCCCCCTTCGAGGATGTGCCCCTCCTGAGCTGCCCAAGGTGATTATCTTCTTTGCCGATCTCGATTGTGGTTTTTCATCTAAGTATGTGGCGATGAATAATGCAAAATTTTATTAGCTTCAATGCCATTCTATACATAGTGTTTTATATAACTTGTGTTTCTTATACTGGGAAGTACTTCAGAATTTTTTTATGTTTCAATTAGAGCCCTGATGCAGACAAGGATTGTGTGGTTGTACATGTCACTCGCTATGAGGCGGATGACCTGAATATACGCACTTTGAAAACAGAGTTTTTAGGCTGTTGGATCCTGGAAGCCATTTGCGCTTATACCAATGAAGAGTTGTATTCCAGCCTCACTATTGTCAGGCGTGTTGTCCAGGGTGTACTGAAGCACAAGAAGTTCAAAGCTACTCCTTCGTTTGTGAGGCATACTGTTCTTGTCAAGCTTACGCAGGAAGATGACGTGGCATGCCTCCATCAACAAGTTTATGAGTGGCAAGGCCACAAGGTTTTCTTCATGAAGGTTCACAGGATTGAGCTGCTGCCGGACGTCCTCGATGATGTTCATGGTGAGGTTCGTCTTGTGTCCAGCCCAAATTAGATCGAGGCATGAAATACTTGCCCCAGCTAGTGTTTAATAGTAGTTTGGATTCTGTCTAATTATCCGAACCTTGCTTGTTATCGAGCCCTCTGGGGCTAGTACGCTATTTGAATCCGTCTATGGGAACTGCTGCTACTTTCGTGTGCCCATGAACCATCGTAATTGTTGCCGAAATAAATGCGTCCTCACTAGTTTTATCATACGAGCAGTGTGTGTTTTGATGAAATAGAGTACTCGTTTGAGAACTGTGCACTGACGTATACATAAGTACTTGTAAACACTGTTGGTGCTACCCCACTTGTAAGCAGTTGTGCAAAACACGGCACATTGGCTCAGCTCGCTTCAACACTAGGCTATCGACCAGCTAACAATCAACAATCTGTTGTCTGACATATAAGCAACCAAGTATCTTGTTATAATGGTTCATGCAGTTAACTGAGGCCACAATGTAAATTCCAAACATTCACACGCTAGTCCAGCGTTCATGTGGAACACTCACATTAAACCCGACTTCATAAAAAACTTAAAAGCATAAGTTAAGCAATTTTATACATCTCCATGATTCATAGAACATAACAAACATATACTAGTTCACAGCAAAAGACAAAGTTGTGAGAAGGTTTACAAATCAGGAAAAAACAAGCAAGGCTTCTCTGAGCAAAGGGCCTCCCAGCAGGCTTAAATTTCCTGGAGTTCACTCCGGTTTTTTCTTGTTTCCACCATCCAGGGTTAGGTTCTCTCATTCCAGAATAACCAATTATAATTGTGTTCTCAGCTAGAATGCTGAACTGAACCATGTAGTGTACTGACCAGCTGAAATTCTTGTGCATTCCACTAAATTTAAGCACCGCTATTTGCAGAAATGAGCAGACCACAATGCCTCTTGTCCGCGCACCTGTCCAAAAAACCGCCGTGCAGCCGTGCCAGCTAGTCCTCGGTCCATGGATGAACTGGTAGAGAGTGCATTCCGGACTAGGATGCAGTTGTTTTCGCTCGTCCCTGCACTGCAATAAGGAAGTAAAACATACGAATCAACTTCTTTTATATTGCGTTGGTCATTCATTCTACCTAGTAACTACCAATGTAGGAATACCTGGAAGACGGGTGATTAGACGATGGCAATGAGGGATAGCCATCTCATTTTGCGCAGTTCTACTAACACTCAGGTGTGTGCTTTTGATTGCGCGGATAGAAACAATACGGAGACAGACATCCCGAAATGATATGGAGACAGACATCCCTGTTTGCGCAAATACGAAATACGGTTATTTAAACAATGACAGATATTTGCAGTGGCGTATGATTAACATCAGCATCTATTGTGTTATAATTGGCACTAGATTTTTTTATGAAAATGTCCTTACGTAAGTAGCATCACATCACATCAACACTGCCAGTAGATTAACATGCAGAACAATAGCATTAGTATTACTGTCATGAGAGTAGCACATGGTCAGTAAATGTGCAATCAAATTTGTGCAATTCCACTGGGATGAGGCAATGTTAGCGGTGTGAGGTTTAAGTGGTGAGACAGATGTGGTTGCCGAGAGCGGCAAACACTCAGGCAGCATGTCTGCATTTCTCCCATTTTTTATCTCCTCGGTGACATTTTCCTATGTGAGCACATGAAATCTAGACCTGCTCATTCTCATTTGCGCTGTCCCCCAACACCCGTCACTTTCTTTCCTTTTTCAACCAAGAGATAGGTCCACTTCCCCCCACCCTTCGCCATCCACCATGCTTTCTTCGTCTTTTCAACCAAGAGACCGGTTGGGTAGCCAGTATCTACTACTTTCCCCCATTTCCTCTTAGAACCAAGTCCTAGATTCATGCTACAGCTTTCCCACTTTCTTCCCTATTTGAACCAACTCTTAGAGTCGACTGTATGAACTAGCTTTACCTCTAATAATAGTAAAAGTCTAGGTGGCTTTGGAACAGTGGATGGAAGTATAAAAAGATCCACATGAAGCCGAGTGGGGAGCTGGGGCAGTAGAGCAAGGCAGGTTTCGAAGGAATATATACCTGAGGGTCATCGGCATGTGGCAAAGACGGTGTCGGGAGGCTGCATCTTGGCCATAATACCACAGGGGGGGAAGAAGGGGTCGGAGGCCCTCCGGAGCCGGCGCTCTCTCAGAGAGAACGGCACAGTCGCCGATCGGGACGCGCGGGCAGCCGTTAGTCTCCTCCCTCGCCGTAGACGACAGCGTGAACGATGCACCTACACCCCTGCCCCGGTCGAGGTTGTCCGGCCGGATTTGTGACCAGCCATGAGCTGAGAGAGAGTGTGGCCACCTATGTCTTTCTTAGATCTGGAGAGCCTGAGAGAGTGAACGAGAGGAACCCTAGTAAAGCAAGCACTAAGGCTCCTGCTTATATATATAGTGGAGTGATTTTATTGTACCGGCTTAAAAAAATGCCGTCCTACGTGTACCCGCGAGTGGGTGTGAGAGAACTAGTGTGTGCGTGCACCGCTTCTCTTCATGAGAGTACAATATACTATGCCCAAAGAATGTTCGCGACAAGAGTAATAGTATAAGTGTGTGACGTGTGAGCTAAAATAAAATGTGTGCGACGTCTTTTGTTTTTTAGAAGTTCCGAGGGTAGGGTGTGAAGAGCACATATGTGTGTGACGTCTACCTGCAGATAGACAGTGGGTGCGAGAGGACTCAGGAGGGTGCTTGTGCGTGAGAGAGAGGGGGCACGTATCAATGCAATGCATGTGTCCGTAAATCATTATCTGACAAACGTTCGCCACAAACCTTTTCCTGACGAACACCGTAAGAACCGTTAGATCGGCATCCAACAGTGTCAGTTTTGCCATGTCATTTAACAGAACAGCCACTCCTCCTACACACAAATCTTCCACGTGAGTGTTAGCAACTGCCGTATGCTCCCTCCGTTCCAAAATGTAGTGCATATAGCTTTATTGAAAATTCGAACCTCGCAAACTTTTACCGAGTTTTCGTGTACCAAATTGCACATGTAGAATACCCTGTATATATCATTTCATTCATCTTCGAGAGGTAACTATAAAGATGGGGGAGGAGTCTACAAAGAAAGACCATCGTATCACCTGCAGCAATTTGAACCATCCTTTGGTGTGGAGGAATATCATAGGAACTTTATATGATATGATTTTTATAGGATTTTTTCCTTTAGAGCCAATTGGTTCATAGGAATAGATTCATATACTCCACATTTCAAAGGAAATAAACATGATATCATTTCTACAGCTTTAGAGCCACTTGGTTCATATGAATGGATTCCTATACTCCCATAATTTCAAAGGAAAATAAACATTAGCGTATATTCAATAGAAAAGTTCCTATGATATGAACCAAATTACATCTCTTTTCTAATCCCTCCTCATAGGAATTGAGATACATGTCATCTCTAGATTCAATAGAAAAGTTCCTATGATGTCAACCAAATGACATCTCTTTTCCAATCCCTACTCATAGGAATTGAGATACTCCATGTCATCTCTTTCCTTTCAACTTCCATGTATACATCTTCTATTCCTAATTAGCTAGTACAACCCACTAGTAGCTTTTTTCCAAGACATGCAACTATGGCACAAGAACTATATAGTGTGCGAATAACTTGAAAGATGGTCGCTGGATGAAGCCAATCCGACAGTGCAGAGATGGAAAATCCGAGCACTATTGGCCATTGGATATCATCAGCATCCACCAGATCTGCCACATGTACAATTTAGAAGACTCCATGGTTGAACTTAAGCATAATGCACAAACCTCAAAACACAAGCACTCCTCCTTTGTTCTAGAATCTTCCATATCATAATTGATTTTTTTCTAAATGAATTGCCATTATTTGTTTTTTACTTTATGCTTTACAATGCACAACCCCATGAATCTTAAAAAATTTATAAAACTAATTGATTTTGAATGAGATGAACTATAAGAACTAAGCGAACATCTACATCATGCATATATGACTCAAAGCTTTACATGCTATAGTGTGTATTTATTCATAATTTGGTTTCGAAATCTCATGCGTTCAATGCATGTGTACCTTACTAGTTTTGAGTAGAGTAGCAAATTTCATGCGGCCCCGGGTATATAAAATGCAGGGCCCATGCATCATTGCCTTTCGGTCGAACCTATGCCCACAATTTTTTGTACGTACTATATCTCCACGGGTCCCCGAACCCAAAATGCTGCCTCGTTCCCCTAAAACCAAGCGGCCCACACATATTTAAGGCATCGACTCGAACTCAATCCCTCTCCCGTTTACTATGACGTGGCCCCGCACGCCCTAGTAGTACTCCTACAAACTCTACTGCCGCACGCATCATCGGTTTTCTTCAAGAGGACGAGGGAGAAGCCGATTTGTAGTGGAGGCGCTTTCAAAAAAAATGATTTCTAGTGGAGACCCCTACCCTAGGGTGCCCTAGTTAGCTGCCGCACGCATCATTGGTTTTCTCTTTTGTTTATGCTCTTGAGCCCTAGATTGAAATGATGGTTGCTTCGTCCGTCCAGCTTAATGCGGGAAAGGTGGGGCTTTGTGATTTGACCCCTCATCGCTCATTTTCTACTACTGCGGTGCTACGACCGCGGTGCCTCCAATTCCAACCGCTACTCCGAACTGTAATTTGGTGCATCACACGTGGAACAAGACGGTGGATGAGCCACATGCCGGCCAAAGGGGTCCTATTAAGTGTGTTGCTATTTCATGTGCGGACTGACTCTGCTTGAGTCGCTACGCCAACATGACAGGTGCAGCCTACCACTTGGTTTTGTTCCTTGGTGAATCCCGACTATATTGATCTAAAAAGATACGTACTGAACTACCCTCTCCATCTCGTTTTTTAGACGTCTCGGTTTATAGGGCGTGCATGTAGTTCTAGGTCATCCATTTGACTAACTAAATCTGAGTTACTATGTCACAAAAAGTATATCATTGGATTATTAAGCAAATGTAGTTTCTAAACATATACCGTTCATCACATATATAGCCACTTAAATTCTCAACCTAGAATGACGTGCATGCCATGTAAATCGATACGAAGGAAGTATAGTAGTAAAAATGAGGTGATTTTACCGAGCGATCGGCGGGGGAGCATGGCCTGTCATGCGGTCCCACGTGTCATGATGTACCAAGGCAATGCGCATGTCCCTCTTGAGGCAGAAGCAGTACTACGCGGTTTGAGATGATGGCGAACCGAAGTGTGAAATAATGGTTGCTTCGTCCATCTGGGAAGGTGTGGCATTGTGATTTGACGTCTCATTGCTCATTACTACTACTACTGGGGCGATACGACTGGGGTCCGTCCCCCTTTCTGTTCTGCACTGTTATTTGGTGCTTGACACGTCAAGCCGGTTGCTATATGTCCCACATGTTAGCGACAGGAAGTACATAATTCATGAAAGCGAGCGTCGACGGAGGAGTACAAGACACGACTTGGGTTTTTGCTGCTTTGCGTGATCCATAAGGCGAGGGCGGGTCTTTTCCCGCGCAGCAGGCATGGGAGTTTGGCATAGTCTGTTTGAGGCAAGGAGGCAGGAAGGGAAACAAGCAAATAAAGGTTGAGCGACTTAGTTTTTGGAAAATCTGATTTTACGGAGTACGTACCCACTAGGGTTTATAGGGCTCATCTACAAAACATTCGTTTTTCCGTTTCATAAGTCTCAATTCTACTACTAGTAGTAGTACCATCACATGTTGGATTTCGAGGTGCGTTGGATCACCCGATGCAAGCAGTGTCAAGAGAAAACTCACCAATGCATGTAGAAGTTCATGGAAATTTAGTGGTCATTCATGCATTTGTTCTAATTACTGCCTCGGTAAACACAACTTCTTGAGAAAAACGAGCGTACTAATTACTTGTGCAAACTAGGAGGACAAAATTAATTCGACCACTAACCGTGTACCTTGGTTGGAGAGATTTTGAAATTGAGCCATAAACTGGAAAGGAGGGAGTAGTAACTTTTGTCTCGATTACTATTTGTGGGCTTGTATAGATGCAAAATGTATTTTTTATAGTGGCCTTGTATAAGAGGGTGCTTGGATCCAAGGGACTTATTTTAGTCTGACTAAAAATATTTTCTTTAAGAGGCTAAAGTTCCAAGCACCCCTGACTAAAGAGGGGCTAAAACTAGTCTTGAAACTAAAATTTTTTAGTCAGGGGTACCCCTACTAAAATGTGGATTAGTCCTCTCTCTCCTCATTTAACTCCTCTCCTTTAACACATGCGAGTTCTGGATTGGAGAGTTTGGAGGATAATAAATGCTCATTAACTTGATTTTAGTCTCTTTAGTATTTGGATCCAAGCATGGGTGAGGCTAGCAAGTTTTAGTCCCACTACTTTTAGTCATGAGACTAAAATGTATCCAAGCACCCTCTAAGTAAATGGATGGAGTACTAAAGGACATATATATTCCAAACAATATGATAATCTCTCTAACCAAGGTAGGGACGAGGAGTAAACGGAGGGAGTACTACTTCCTCCGTCTAGGTGTGTAAGTCATCTTATGTTGTGCATCACGACCAAGGCAGAGAGGAAAATGAGAAAACTTAATGTCTTTTTGCTAATTAATAGCATTGCATGCAATGAACTAACCGCTGCATGTTATGTTTGGTAGTCTCAAGTCATTGAAAGCATGCACGGCCCACATATCTTATTGGTTGATATGCCACAAAACAAGAAACGAGGAGGGAGTTAATGTACGGTGCCTAAGTGTTTTGGGATTATTTGGTTTTCGTAAGGTGACTTACACACCTAGACGGAGGGAGTAGTGAAATTTTCTCCTCATCCTGCGAGCCACCGCGCGCGTGGGCGAGGGAGCGGGCATAAGGCGTAGTAAGCAAGCTTCACCTCATCCTACGAGCCACCGCGCCCGTGGGCGGGGGAGACGGCGTACTAAGAAAGCTTCTCCTCGTTCTGCGAGTTGACGGGACACATGAAAAGTACTCCAGTGTATAGAGCCTTGCCTCTAAGGTAGGCCCCACATGGTTTGCCTCTTTCTTAATATAACGCGTCAAGTCGCAATTTGTTTGTTCACCCGTGGTAGACGATCCTCCCTCCATCTAGTGGACAACCAGTACACATGTCAAGTTACCACATGGGCTGCCTTTTCGTACAGAAATGAGCTCCACCGTGTACCCGCGCGGGTGTGGTTGGGAAAGAGACGAGAGTACGTGCTTCGTGCGTGCACCTCTTCTCTTCGTGTACGTCCCCCGCCTACATGGGTGTGTGTGAGAGGGACTATAGAGATACAAACCTAGACATAATGCGCCGTCCATCCCCATGCCTCTGCCCAGTCCGACCTCGAGTCACCACCACGCCCCACTCCTCCTCACCTTATCTCTCATCTTTCTCCCTCCATTTTTATATACAAGGCCACTATCAATATTACAATTTGCAGATAAACAAGGCCACTAACACTAATCAATGCAATATTAATGGTGTTTGCCTCGTAGTACTACTAGCAAAGGAGGACATTAATTATCCCTTGCATGCATGCGGGAGTGTGAGCATTGGCTTGATGTGCATGAAAGAGAAGAATACACATTAATTTACACGGCAAACAAGGAAACAAGGTGGCTTGCAACATTGAGTTAGAAGACATTAATTTTTGCCTTGGTACCTATAATATGGGTTTGTGGCCTTGTACACAAAAATGGAGTCCAATAAAATTCTCGAGATACCATTTATCCGATAAAATTCTCGAGCAATCATTAGTTTTTACAAAATGGGATTACTCCTGCATGGGTCAATTGTAAAAAAATGCATCTTGATGTTCCGTGCAATGCACGGGCATCTTGCTAGTCCATGAAAACAACACATGGCAAAATTCCACGGTGAACGAGGGATTTGAATCTGTTGGGAGGGGCTATTTGGATTTTGCCCGGGGTAGCCAAAATATCGGTGACCCTTTTGTCCACCGGTGCCTTTGCCACCGATGAACGAGGAATGGCTCGGGTTCTCATGCATCCTCCAGCACGCACGTTGGAGACGAGCTCGCACGAGCTATGTTCTTTTTGTCCCGCCCGAGCCGCCCGCAGACCGACCGACGACCGCAAATTACGCCATCCAACCATAGCCGCACACATTATGGCAGTAAGTCAACCAACCGGACGAAATTCACGCAAACACGGCGATATTTCATATAAACAACAACGGAAATCATATAAGATACCAGATTTTCATACAAACATGACGGATTTCATTACATTCAAATGAACTACGCGGTGCTAGTTCTAGACAGCGCAGGTATATAATACCTGGCCTAAATGGTCGCTCGCTGATCGATTTGTGTTCCTCATGTCCGGCAGCACGATCACCGGTAGTATATGTGGGGTCGACGAAGGTCCTCGCAAGAAAAGGATCCGGCAAGACACCTGATGTGTACGCCGGCATCGCCTCCGTGGTGGCCTTCATGGGACCCAAGCGGCGGCGGCCTCCCGTGTTCTACTTCTCCTCGATGATGGCGGCGGACGCGGAGGCACTCGCCACCGACTCATCGCTCTCCGTGCACCTAGCTTCTATCGCTGCTTGCATGGCGTGGCCGCCGGAATGGGAGTCTCGGCCATAGAAACGGGAGACGCGGTACGAGGCAGTGGCGTGGACGGCAGCAATGACGCCCGTGCGCCGCTCCTTGTCGAGCTGGCCTGGAACGACGAGTTGCTGAATTGCGCGCCGGCTTGGGGCGGCAACTGGCTCCGTCGGACAAGGGGAGGGAGGTGGATCAGCAAGCTGCATAGCTCGTATCTGGCGGGCTTAGTGGGCCACCCAGCCGGCTTGGATGCGGAATAACTACTCTTCGTAAGCCATTGTAAGAGTGGACAAAATGGTGAAGGAGGAGATAGGGGAGTGGTGGAGGTGTGCGATTCTTGGTCGGCATTTGGCCTCGTTTAAATAGGAGATTAAATAGACGACGGACAGGAGGAGCTCGGCCGGCGTTGCATTTAATGCCGACCCGGTCATGAACGGACGTGTGTCCAGAGTGGGTTTCTCGGCTTCCACACAGGTGGGTTTCATGGAGGCGTTTGAATGCGGCAAGGAGGCGTGTTCAGTCGGGCGTGCAACGAGTGGCGCCCTCGACTCTGACGTAGGACAGCGCGCCGTTCTTCCACTGGCGTGTGGGCTATTTGGGTACATGGCCTGCATGTTAGTGACCCAACGCAGGTAGCGCACAGCAGAGGAACCTTTGGTGGGCCAGGGCGGTCAGAAGCGGGCATTTCATAAACCGATGATTGTTCATTGAGTGTGACGTCATCCTTTTCATGTAGATAAGCCTACTATGTTGATAGCTTGTTCGATACGTTGTGATTCCTAAAGACCACTACAAACATCAATGTTCTGCTTATCACAGATAAGATTGATTAATACCCGTAACAATCCATGTCCTTAACAAAGGGTGCATGCACGTACAGGTTGAGCGTGTGTCTTGCGTCATGTGATGTGTGCATGCACGCGTGTGAGTGTTGCATGCGTGCAAGGGTACGTTTCAGTGTTGCATGCATGTGTGCGTACCTGCGTGTGTTCGTGAGTGCATGTGTACGCATCAGTGTTGCACACCTACGTGCGTGCGTGTGTTCGTTATGTGTACGTGTCAGTGTTGCACGCCTGCATGCGTGCGTGTCTTGCGTGCATGCATGTGTATATGTGGGGTGAGGCTACACGTCAGTCGACTGACTTTTTCATCTCTAGTGATTAGATTTTCCAGCCGTTGGATACGAAATCAAGGGCCTGCAGTTTATCATCAAACTCCACCCCCTTGAGCCGCCAGTCACCAATGGCCGAACCGCCGGCCCCCGCTGCCGGCCCGTGCCGCCCCGCCCGCCCCGAAACCACTCATCACCGCCGGTCCGCTGCCGCACCGGCCATCCCTCTAGGCCCCACCGCGCTGAGCTTTTTCTCCGGCGATCCCCACCCCACCGCCCAATCAATGCCCCCCACCACCGGCGACTGCCAACCAGAGGTCTCACGACTTCGAGTACCCACCTACCACCAATTTATTACCATCTCTGTCCTTCATATACGCGCTGACGGGTGGGCCCTGTGGTAATGTGCGCTGCTGAATGTGGATCGTTTGACTGGTTAATTGATTGTGTCATCAACAAATTACGGAGCTGTATGGTGAGCCAGTGACCGTATGATCACCCTAAAATGTATTTTATTAACATAGTATAGACTCAAACTACTATTTCTTTCTTTCATATACGGGTTGACAGGTGGGACCCACAGTTACGCGCCTCGATGGTGCAACACTAGTTGCGCCACGTGGAACGTTTGACTGGTCAATTGATTGTGTCATCAATAAAATACGGAGTTGTATGGGTGAGCCAGTGACCTTATAATCATGACATGTATTTTTTTTAACACGGTACAGACGCAAGGGCTCATATATACACGCAAGCACTCACCGCTATAAGCGCACACGTGCAGACCCTACCCCTATGAGCACCTTTGAGAGAGTGGGCCAGCATATGATCTTGAGATTTTACAAAGTCACCATAGGTGCCTCGTAGTCGAGTGGAACGTCTCCTCCCACTGAACGCACATCGCCGGAAAATACTGAAATTAACCCAGGATAACGGGACTTTAACCCTGGTGGGCTCGAGAAACCACTGTCCTCCTAACCATCCAACCACATGTTGGTTAGCATGACAAAATGTATGTGGTGACCGTGATGAGCTTATTCTGAAGTCCAGTGACCATATCGTGCTTTCGCTTCAAATATAATGACCGTAAGTGTTGTCAACAAAATATGGAGCACACATCAAATGCAAAGTCCGTCAGTGTCATCAAGAAAATACGGAGACGTATCATGAGCTGTGTTGGATTTCGGGTTCCGGCAGACCCTTGAGGTTCGAACACTGGGGTGCGCGCGGAGATTTCGCCTCCTACCTACCTGCACCCCTCCGCCTCGCCAAGATCTAAACTAAGGAAAGAACAACACGAGTGACGCAGGGTTTATACTGGTTCGGGCCACCGTTGTGGTGTAATACCCTACTCCAGTGTGTGGTGTGGTGGATTGCCTCTTGGGCTGATGATGATGAACAATACAAGGAAGAACAGCCTCACGAGGGTCTGCTCTTGGCTGGGCGATGAACTGCTGGGAGGAGCTCAGTCACCCTACTCTCTCTCTCTCTACCTGATCTTCTCTATCTTTCCAACTCTCCGGCCAGCTCTTTTTCCCCAGCCTCTTTGCTCTGTGGGTGGCTGGTCTTATTTATAGAGGCCCTGGTCCTCTTCCCAAATATCAAGCGGGAAGGGAGCCAACAATGGCGGGCTAATTTGAAGGGGGACAGCTAGTATCAACTATCCTGACAAAAGTAGTCTTCGCCTACGCAATGCTCTGGTGATGACGCCGTCTTGGGCTCCACGGTGACCTCCGTCTCGTAGTCCTCCTGGTCTTGGTCTCATTGCACCGAAATGGCAACCTTTGCCTGATGCCTCGGTACTTCGCGGCTGCGCTTGCCCCCTTTGCACCAAAGAGGAAGGGAGGACGCTGCGCGGGCTGGCACCCGCCTGGCGCCCCTGGTCGTCATGGCTTGTGTCACGGGCACCTCGTGAGGTACCCCTCCTTGATCTCTCCGCCTCCTCGTGAGCCAGCCTGACGAGGCCACGCCTGAGGAAGCTCCGCGTCGTCCGCCCCACGAGGCTTGGCCCCTCGCGAGGGTCTTGGGTTTGTGTTGGTGAAGATGGGCCGCGTTGGGCCCCCCTTTGAGACACGCCGCAGGCTGCAGGCAGGCAAGTCTGGGGACCCCCGTTCCCAGAACGCCGACAAGCTGGATACCGTATGATCACCACGAGAATGTATACGGTGACTGTAATGAGCATATTCTGAACTCCATTGACCGTATAGTGCTTTAGCTTGAAATACAGTGACCGTCATGCATGAATGTGTCGTGGGCATGCATACTTTTAGAGGGCCGAGAGATAGTTTGTGTGCGTACGTGAATGTGGTGTAGAAAGAGGGGATGTCCGGTGAAGACAAGTAGAGATATGCCCTTTGTTTCTCTTTCCCGTGACTAATATTTTAGGAGAATATATAAACATTCACAATGCAGAACAAATATTTTTGGATGCACCATGCAATTAACTTTCATGTATAAAATTTTACTATTGTATATGCTTATTTTCTTAGTGGCCGATTACGTGTGTGGTGTGGTGGGCACATCATTTCTAGTTGTGGTGGGTCAACATGAGGACTCATGGGTTGGTTCCATCCAGCGCCACATAGGTTGGATCGAGACGCGTTATACGAAGACCCATGTGGAGGACTCAGCGTACAACACAAAGCTAGCTACCAGAGTCGCGGAGGACTCTATCCCCACTGGTGATAAGACGACTATATATGATTTGTAACCCTAGGCCCCGAGTATGTTATAGAAGCTTGGGGCTAGTTCGTTGATAGTATACACACATGCACAATGCATGGTATTCACGTGTACTTTGTACACACCCTATCACTAATATACAGTACCAGGAGTAGGCTTTTTCCTCAACTGCAAGGGTCCGAACTAGGGTAAAACTTTGCCTCGTATTACCATCCAGCCTAACAGTCAGGGATATCCTACCGAATGATATGATGGAATCATATCTGCCAACTACTAACAGAGAGGTGTGTCTGGGGGGGGGGGCAATGTGTGCGAGAGAGGCCTAAAGATAATGTGCATGCGGGAGACACGTAGGCACATATGTGTGTATAGAGGGCTAGTAGAGACCGTGCGTATGTATATATGCATGTGAGAGAAATAGTGTTTTCCAACTGAGATTAGTGAAAAGAGTGGTACATAGTAGTGAGAAAGAGAGAGAGAGAGAGAGATACAGAGAGAGCATGTGCATGAGACTCCCCGACACCCCGAGAGAGATTGTGAGCATGTGTGAAAGAGAAATGCCGATGCATATAAAGTGTGTGCACTTATGTGGTAGATAGAGAGATACATAGCGCGTTTGTGAGAACGGGCCGAGGCATAGTGCATCTACGTGTAAAAGGCGGTTCTACACATTAAATTAAAATATAAATGGCATTATTATTTTTGGATGAGATCATGAATTTTGCAAATTGCGTATGGACGAAAATCGGCGGATGGACGAAAATCGGTCTATCAGACACCCATACTCTATTGAATTCTAGCATGTGCACGTGTTTATTTCATATTATCGATCCATAGAGTGAGAGCGGTTTGAAATATAGGCAATGGATGCTTTTGCAATTCATATATAAACATTAATTAGTGCACTCCATGTTGTTAGTGTGAAGCACTTTATACATTTGTCACTTGCATGGATACATTCCAAATTGCTAGCTACGAAATAGAATACATGTTGAATTCAACATAAAGGGGGTTTCGAAGATTCGAATTCATAGGAAGTGCATTCATCTATTTGAACCCAAGATAATGGCATTTGTAAATTAGATGTAAAAGGGGGCATCAATCTTTGTTGTGCATTTGAACATGCTATATATATTCATACGCATGTCTAACTTTTTTTTTGCAACCAAGGAGATTATATCTCGAACCATACATGAACTGAGGTAAGTTGCATATTTTTTAATATATACTCCTGTACAATGTATATTCAAATGTACCACCTCCATTCCAAAATAATCGTAGCTTTAGGATTTTCAAGAGTAAAGATTTGTGAAGTTTGACAAATCCTGATGAATGTTCAATTCAAGAGAACCGAAAACGTTAATGCTTGTCGGCGTCCTGGGAACGGGGGTCCCCAGACTTGCCTGCCTGCGGCCCGCGGCGTGGCTGAGCCTGCAGGCCGTACGGCCCATCTTCACCAACAAAGCATCCAAGACCCTCGCGAGGGTCCAAGCCTCGCGAGGCAGACGACGCAAGGCCTCCTCTAGAGTGGCCTAGCCAGGCAGGCTCACGAGGAGCGGAGATATCAAGGCAGGGAAAACCTCATGAGACCCTTGTGACATGAGCCGTAACGCACGACACCAAGCGGGCGCCAGGGCGCGCAGCGTCCTAGTTTCCTCTTTGGTGCTAAGGAGGCCAGCGCAGGTGAAGAGTACCGAGGCATTAGGCAAAGGTTGCTATATTGGTGCAACGAGACCAAGACCAAGAGGACGGCAAGATGGAGGTCATCGTGGAGCCCAAGACAGCGTCACCACAGAGCTTTTCGCAAGCGAAGACCACTTTTGTCAGGATAGCTTGTACTAGCTGTCCCCCTTCAAATTGGCCCGCCATTGTTTGCTCCCTTCCCGCTCAATATTTGGGAAGAGGACCAGGGCCAATATAAATAGGACTAGCCACCACCTTAGCATGGGACGAATCATTCAGACCATCCTCACACACACAAGCTCACCGAGCTCAAGAACACCTCAACCTCAGGAGGCTGTTCTTCCCTTGTATTGTTCATCATTAGCCCTAGAGGCAATCGACCACCACTACACTAGAGTAGGGTATTACACCATAATGGTGGCCCGAACCAGTATAAATCTTGTGTCTTTCTGTGTTGCGAGTTTGTCGAGTTCGTCCGTGAGATCTTAGCGAGCTAGGGCGTAGATTGGTGGGAAGGAAAGACTTCGCGCGCACCCCAGTGTTCGAACCTTAAGGGTTTGCCGGAACCCCACATCCGACATTTGGCGCACCAGGTAGGGGTGCGCCGTAGCTTCCTTTCCATCAGTTCGTCGCTCCGTCGCTCCGTCGTCTCCATGGCGGACGCTCGCCGTGCACGAGCTCAGCGTCGGGCTGCCCTCACCGCCCGCGTCGCTCAGACGGCTCCCGTCGGCGGGCCACATTGCCGTTCTCCGTCTCCCGTCGCCAACGCAGCCACGGGCCCGGCAGGGAACGAGCAACAGGCGTCCTCGCTGCATCCTTTGGTGTGGCAGGACGGCCGCACCGCCACTCCATCGCTAACCCCTGCCGGTTCTTCGTCTCACGCACACCGCGCTCCCATAGAGGTACGGGTCGTGCTCCTCGCGGCGAATGAGCTCCTGCGTTACCGCCCCATCGACGACCTCTACGAGGAGTGGCTCGACCGCGTCGCCGAGCTTGTCCGCGCCGCAGGGGGCTCTCCAGCGTCGTCCCACTCTCTGCCTCTCTCTCAACCAGCCGCAGGGGACGGGGCTCATGACGTTCCTCCACCGCCTCAGCCCTAAGATATCGCCTTGGCACCAAGGCGCGCGGCTCCGCGACGTGATCCGCCACGCCCGGCACCCGTGCGCGAAGAGAGAAGCTGCCAAGAAATTCCACGGCCGCGAGAAGCTGCACCTGCGCTCCCCGCGCCACCTCGTCAAGACCGCACACCGCCCGCAGCGGTGCAGTGCGAACCTCATCAAGACCAAGCTCCACCTCCGAAGTGGGCCCTGGAAACCATGGCTGGCTGCCGTGCCTTCACTCCCGAGCTGCGTAGCGTCGCCTGGCCGGGCAAGTTAAAGCCGGATCTGCCTCCTCGCTACGATGGTACCGCCGACCCCGCGGAGTTCCTGTAGCTCTATGAGCTGAGCATCGAAGTGGCCAATGGCGACGAAAAGGTCATGGCGAACTGGTTTCCCATGGCTCTCAAGGATGGAGCTCGCTCCTGGCTCCTGAACCTGCAGCACGGCTCGATCTCCTCCTGGGACGAGATGCGCGACCGCTTCGTCGCCAACTTCCAAGGCACTCGCAACCGCCCACCGGCCGCAAGTGACCTACGCCGCATCAGGCAGCAGCCAGGAGAGACCCTCCAGAAGTACATCCAGCGCTTCAACAACACCCGCCTCAAGATCCCCAAGGTCATGGACGAGGCCATCATTTCCGCGTTCTCCGATGGCGTCTGTGACGTCAAGATGAAGGAAGACCTCGCCATCCACGAGGAGCTCTGCACATCTCAGGAGCTGTTCAACCTGGCGACCAGGTGCGCAAGAGCTGAGGAGGGGCGCCTCTCTCTCCTTGAGCCGCCAGCCGTGGGCGCAGAGGAGGAGAAGGCCAAGGCCAAGGACGTGAAGCGCAAGGAGGTAGTTGTGCTCGCAGCGGAGCCCGACATCAAGTGGGGCAGAGATCAGCCCGAGTCATCCAAGAACGGCCAACCGTTCTGCGCCTTCCACAACCTGAACACCCACAACACCAGCGACTGTCAAGAGCTCAGAGCCATACGAGAAGGACGCTATGGTCGACGCCCCGAGCGCAACGACCGGGGCTACGGCCGTGGAGGAGGACATGGAGGCAGACGCTGGGACGACCGTGGCCCGCGCCAGGAGTTGCGCGACTGGCCTCGTGAGGACCACTGGCAGGACCAGCCTCGTGAGGGCGCCTGGAGGGACCCGCCTCGTGAGGACCGCCCCTAGGGCAACACCGGTCTTCCCCCGCTGCCGCCACCAAGAAGGAACGACGACCACCACCAAGACGAGGGGGATGGGGGCTTCCAGGAGCCACGCGCGATCGCCTGCATCTTGGGCGGCGCCCAGGCCCCAGCCTCTCAGCGCGTCTTCAAGAAGTTTGCTCGCGAGGTGAACACGACGCTCCCCAAGCTCGAGGCCACGCGCCCGCTTAGGTGGTCCCAATGCGCCATCACTTTGAACTCGGCGGATCAACTCAAGTGCGCAGCCACCGCTGGCACCCTCCCTATGTTGTGTTCCCTAGTCATCAGCAATGTGTAGGTCACCAAGACCCTCATCGACGGTGGCGCAGGGCTCAACGTCCTGTCCGTCGACACGTTCGACAACCTCCAAGTGCCATATGAGCAGCTCCACCCCCAAGCCTTTCTCAGGAGTGACCGACAACTCCACCACGCCGATAGGGCAGATCCGCCTGCCTATCACCTTCGGGGAGCGCAAGAACTACCGGACCGAGCTCATCGACTTAGACATCACGCACATCCGCCTGCCGTACAATGCCATCCTCGGGTATCCAGTCCTAGCCAAGTTCATGGCAGTCACTCATCACGGCTACAACGTTCTCAAGATGCCAGGAAGTGGAGGAATCATCACGGTCCCGTATAAAGAGAGGGATGCGGTGTGCTCCCTCGAGCGCGCCTTTCAAGCCGCAGCAATCGACGACCCTGACAGCAGAAATGAAGGCCCTCTGGAGGCCATCCCCAAGAAGAAGAAGTTGCGCCATGCAGGACCTCAGGAGGACGGCATCACGGCAGAAGCCACGTCAGGACCAGCGCCCGCTTCAGGGGCGCCTCCCTGCGTCGCATAGAAAGGCACGCCCGGCGCCCTCCTCAGGCAGGGCTTGGGGGCTCTCTTCTGGAGGGCCTCAGACCTTGCCAACCTCACGAGGAAGGCGCTTGGGCACCACTTGGAAGCGTGCTTCCGACACATGACCCTTAGGAGAGCACAGGGAAAGGAGTGCCCACCACTCAGGAGTTCATCACCAAGACCACCCAGGAACTACAAGAAGCAAGAGCTATGTGCGGCAACAGCCGCCCACAGGGCGCAGCTCCGCATCCTGGCGAGGATGCTGGGCTGCGTGTCTGCATCGACGTCCCAGGGCTCAACAGGGCCGCATCTCAAGAGCGTTTCTGGCCTTCGCGTGTGGGCCGCTGCGAGGGCCCGCCGCATAGCTACGTTCGTATGCCCTTTGGCTTGCTGAGCGTGGCGTCGGCCTATCAGCGCAACATGCGACGTGTCCTGGCGGCTCAGGAAGCCAGGTACCATGCCATTCTGCAGGAGATGGAGACGGTCTTCAGGGAACCTCCCGAACCCTCGGAGCCTCCCGAGGCTCAGGGTTCTGGCGGCTCATGAGGAGTCATTTCTTCAATGCACGCCTTCAGCTGCACCAACTATACTTCGTCTACAGAATTAGGTGACATCTTCCAAGCTCGTTTAGCTGGGAGCGCCCCACGGGCTGCATTATTCCCGGGCCGCGTGGGTCCGTCCCTGCGGCATGTACCCCTTTTGCTTATGTCTTTAGCTTACCTTGTTGGGGGCGCCCCTCAGGCTGCATCATCCCCAAGCCGCTCGGGCCGGACCCGGCAACATGTATCTTCCTGCATTTATCCAAGATGATTTGCCTTCCCTGCTTAACCTGCACACGGTTATCACCTGCTCGATTGCTGCCCACCACGGGTCTGTTCGTCCTATGCAATTCGCTTGCACGTTAAAGGGGGGCTCCTGAGCATCGCGACTCAGGAGCTCTTATTGGCTCTCCAGCCCTCACCCCCTGGCCTTGACCACGGCATCGCGACCTGGCATACCAGCGGCGGCTGAGCTCGCTCGAGGGCCGGGACCTGAGGACGTAGAGTGCTTGCATCTAACCGCCTTGCAGGGATATACAGTCACCAAGACTCAAGACCAGGCGCAACCCGCCTTGAGGTAGGGCCTCGTGAGTCCCGTGCTGGCTCACGAGTGCCCAGATACACCTCGCAGCCCTGTTGTGCAAGCCACATGTCAGGGCAGGGCTGTATACGCCGCGGGGGCTCCTCCCGGAGGGGCCCCCCATCCCACGCCCAAGTGGAAGTACCATGCTCCGTGCTGGCTGACGACACTGCCGAGGAGCGGGTATGCCCATGCACAAGCAGAAGCACTATGCTCCACGCTGATGATAAACAACTGAGGGCGGCCCCACGGTTGTACCAACCTCAGGGAGCCCAGAGCTCAGCGCCCAGCCTCACCACAACGTCTCCCCTTGGGAGAGCCACATGAGGGGGCTGGGCACGGGGGCTGCACTCGGGTTACGCCCAAGCACATGCCGCCCAACCAGGTCCCCCGGACCTGGGCGTCGCGCGCCCCTCCCGAGGCCTCGGCGAGGGCAGGTATGGAAATTGTTTACACGTCAAGGGGGACTTCTGAGCATCGCGACTCAGGAGCCTAACTGGTCATGTAGCCCCTCACTCCTTGGTCCGTCCTGGTCTCCGGTCGGCCCAATGGCGGTCGAGGTATGCGCGGGGCCGGGCTCTGCCGATGTAGAACATTAATATATCCTCACGAACTCTCCCTATATGCTGTTTGCGCATCAAGGGGGACTCTTGAGCATCGTGACTCAGGAGCCTAACTGGTCACGTAGCCCCTCACTCCTTGGGCCGTCCTGGTCTCTGGTCGGCCCAATGGCGGTTGAGGTATGCGCGGGGCCGGGCTCTACCGATGCAGAACAAAGCAAATAGGAAGGAAAACGCAAAATCTCGAAGCAAATATTACAAGCATATTGTTCTCACAATACCAAATGAAAAGTATAAACGCCTCCACGAGGCCTGATATATGTTGCAGGAACAAAACGGGAAGAATAGCCGCAGGTCACCCCTGGATATCGCCATCGCCTGCGGAAGGTGCTCGCCCATGGGTGACGATGTTCTCAACTTCAGCCGTAGGATCCGCGGCATCGCCAGACAGAGGATCGGAGACAAAGCCGCGGAACTTCCCCAGCAAAGCCTCCACTTGACCTTGAACAGCTGTGGCGGCGGCTTCGAAGTGATCTTCAGCCACAGGCTCCAGCAGCGCGTCAAGGCAGGCGTTGGGGTCGTGGAGGTACAAATGGCTGAGGACGCGAGTCAGTGCGGCTGAAGATAGGACGCGAGCTTCTGCCTCCGCCATGGGACCGAGACCATCGACGACCTCCTCAAGTGCCTTCACCACGAGAGGAAGCAGCTGGGCAGGGTCGTCCTCGTCGGTGTCCAGCGGCTTCTCCAGGCCGTGCTCGTAGAGCGTCCTCAGCGCCTTGCGAGATCTCTTCTTGAGATCGGCAAAGGCCACATGGTCTTCGGCCAGGACTCGCGCCTTGGCGTCAAGATTGGCCTCCCTCGTCCCCATCTTCTGCTCCAACTCTTCCAACTGGTTGCGCTCGGCAGCCTGCTTCTTCCCCAGCTCCGCCAGCTCAGCATCACGGCTCTTGACGACTTCCTCCCGGGCCTTCATCTCCTCCTCCTCTGCTTGGCGGCGGCGTACCTCTTCGGCGTGCTTGTCGCGCAGGCTCTGCAACTCGCCCTCCAGCGCTTGGCAGCGGTCATGAGCGGCCTTGGCATCTTTCAGCGCTGCCTCACGATCGGCTGCAGCGCCGGCGGCTCCTTGCTTCTCCCTCTCAGAAGCCGCGTCAGCCTAGCGCAGCGCCGCGTGAACCGCTAGGTCAGAATGAAGCCAGCCGAAGGCCAACTCCAGACGCCCGGCCACCAGGCACGGGTCAGCGCTCAAGAGGTCCGCCTGCAGTTGGGTCATCTCTGAAAGGGCACGCTCCAAGACGACAGCAGGAGCAGAAGAACCAGGGAGTGGAGGTGCAGCAGTGGGAGGAAGCGATGCCATCACCAGGGCTTGGGAGACCGCATGCCCCGGAGCAGCTAGGACCTCGTCGGCCGCGCCAAGCGTCGGCACCTCTGGAGCCAACAGGGCCATGGGGGCTGATTCCACACGGTGATGTTCCTCTTGACCCCGCGAGGACGATCGGGCTGGGGAGATGCGAACGTTGTTGGCTCCTTTCTTTGCGGAGGGAGGCACGGCCGCCGTATTATCCTTCCTCTTCTTCGCCGAAGATGCCGGTCTGATCAACCAAGGGCGAGTGTCAAGAAATAACAAGTACCGGCAGGGATAAAGCGAAGCTCGAAACACCTACCGGTCCACCGCGAAGTACTCCACCTTTCGCTTGTGAAGCTTGAGGCCCGACAGCATCGGGACCTAAGGGGCAGGCGTTCGGGCTCCGGCGGCGACAGGCGGTGCGGAGGCAGAACCGGATCCAGCCTCAGGAGGTGTAGGGGTGGAGGCGGCACCACGGACCACCAGTGACGACCTACCCTTCGTTGGGATGAGGGGTTGCTCCTTCTCCCCTTGGTAGGCGTCGGCTTCGGCATCATCAGGAAGGGCGCCGAGAATCTCGGCCTTGCTCAGAGGGGAAGTCTCCCCCACCTCTTCCGGGGTCTTCTCTGAGTCCACCTCCTCTTCCCCCTCTCCGCGGGACTCGCCAGAAGACACCTCCACCGGTTTCTGCGTCGTAGGAGCTCCCAAAAACACCGGCGGCACCAGCCCGTGCGCATCAATAGTCGGCCTGGAGGCGACGAATTCCTCCTAGTCCTTGCGTTGGAACAGGGGAATGAACGCACTAGGCGGGTACTCCTGGTTGTCTCCGACTATGAGACGCAGGACGGCGTCCAGTTCATCGTCAGGAAGGTCCCCCAGCCTCAGGCGGGCCTTGTTTTCCCCTCCTTCAAGCTCCCAGAAGGGGCGCCCGCGCGCCTGTAGTGGGGCAACCCGCAGCGTCAAGAACTCCCTTAGGAGCATCGCTCCCGTTATTTTGGCCACCCTCGCATTGCCCGGCTTCAGGTCAGTCATCATCTGTCCCAACACTGAAGATGCCCGCTCGTCGACAAGCTCCGCCCTGGGCCACTCCTTGCCCTGCCGGGGCGCCTCCGTCAGCAACATCAGGCGCGGATGGGCGAGCTTGGCATCCATCATTACCCATTTGGATCGAATATTGTCGGCCCTCTTCCCGGTGCTCGAGATCGAGTTGGCCTTGCCGGACGCAACAAAGTTGGCGCATCCAGAGATGTGACCCTCGCTGACGCGGAGGAAGAAGAAATGGCGCAGGAGCGCCACGGACGGCATCATGCCCAGGTACGCCTCACAATAGTAGGCAAAGATGGACAGGAGGAGGACAGAGTTGGGATGAAGATGCAACGCTTGCAGCCCATAGTGGTCGATGACTTCATAAAAGAAATCAGAGAAGGGAGGAACCAACCCGACGATGACGCTGCTCGAAAAGAAGGGGAAGAAGTGCTCCCCTCAGGCTCTGGCTCATCGGAGGCAAGCCGGAGCTCCGTCTTCCCCCACTCGTTGCTCTCTCCCGCCGTCAGTAGGCGCATGGAGGCAAGGCTCTTCTCTGTGACAGCGGGCGCCTCAAGAGCAGGCTCGTACCAAGCCGGAGCCGAGGAAGTCTTGACCTTGCACGGCGCCATGGGCGGCTGATGCAGAGCAACGCCGGAGCAGATCTGTAGGTAGCAACGGCGAAGAGCGAGAAAGTGGATCTGGAGCGAGGCAAGGAATAAGCAATGAAGGCAAACGCTGCCTGCACCAGCCTTTTGTCAAGTCAAGTAGTTGCCGAGGCAACATGGGGAAGCGGAGACGCCCACGTCCAATCATCCACCATGCATCAATCGAGGCCACAGGCTTTTGGAGCCTGCGGTGCTCTGAACTTGGCCCTTGGCTTCTCCGCAAAGCCAAGCCCGAGTGCACCTTGGGCCTGGGGGCTACTATCGGCGTCCTAGGAACGGGGGTCCCCAGACTTGCCTGCCTGCGGCCCGCGGCGTGGCTGAGTCTGCAGGCCATACGGCCCATCTTCACCAACAAAGCATCCAAGACCCTCGTGAGGGTCCAAGTCTCGCGAGGCGGACGACGCAAGGCCTCCTCTAGAGTGGCCTAGCCAGGAAGGCTCACGAGGAGCGGAGATATCAAGGCGGGGCAAACCTCACGAGACCCTGGCGACATGAGCCGTGACGCACGACACCAGGCGGGCGCCAGGGCGTGCAACGTCCTAGTTTCCTCTTTGGTGCTAAGGAGGCCAGCACAGGCGAAGAGTACCGAGGCATCAGGCAAAGGTTGCTATATTGGTGCAACGAGACCAAGACCAAGAGGACGGCAAAACGGAGGTCATCGTGGAGCCCAAGACGGTGTCACCACAGAGCTTTTCACAGGCGAATACCACTTTTGTCAGGATAGCTTGTACTAGCTGTCCCCCTTCAAATTGGCCCGCCATTGTTGGCTCCCTTCCCGCTCGATATTTGGGAAGAGGACCAGGGCCAATATAAATAGGACTAGCCACCACCTTAGCACGGGACGAATCATTCAGACCATCCTCACACACACAATCTCACCGAGCTCAAGAACACCTCAACCTCAGGAGGTTGTTCTTCCCTTGTACTGTTCATCATTAGCCCTAGAGGCAATCCACCACCACCACACTAGAGTAGGGTATTACACCACAACGGTGGCCAGAACCAGTATAAATCTTGTTTCTTTCTGTGTTGCGAGTTCATTGAGTTCGTCCGCGAGATCTTAGCGAGCTAGGGCGTAGATTGGTGGAAAGGAAAGACTTCGCGCGCACCCAGTGTTCGAACCTTAAGGGTTTGCCGGAACCCCACATCCGATAATGCTTCTGCTCCCAAATATTGAACGAAGCGCCAAATAGGCCTCTGGTCACCCGAAACCGCGCGAGACTAATGTTTGGTGGTAGGAAATTACTGTCCTGACTCTAGCCCGTGTATCCTATCGGCCCGATGTCCACCGGGGTAGGTTTGTAACTTCACCAAGACGCCAGTCTCAACCGCCTCCGAGAAGCATTCATACGCCCTGGGCGCCTAAACACCCATGCGCTCGGCCGAAATCTATCCCGCCTGAGATTACTGTCCTACCCCCAACCCGTAATATGTCCGAAATTTTAGATGGGGGAAAGTTTGTAACTTTCCCCAAATTTCAAACAAGCGCGTCCCAAACCGAAACATTGTTCCCCCTTAGTTCCCCGCCTCCCCCCGTTTCCCCATTCATACACCCTGGGCGCCAAAATGCCCTCTCCACCAGCCATGAAACCCCAGCCTCCTCCGTCCTCCACCCCATAGCGCCCAATCCACCGCCGCCCTCCTCCATCATGCTGGAGCCGGTACCCTGACGTCGTCGTCCAACGCAATCGCAACCGCAATGCCCTCAAGGACTTAGCAGCTGAAGCCGATGTAGAGCTGCCTCCACGACGCCGACACCGACGTGCGCCGTACCAGAACTACTCCGACCATGCCATCCTGCACCTCACTACTATCGCTGCACTATCGCAACTGTCCACCGCACTGGAGTTGTTCCTGCTACGTCGTCGTTTGCCACCTCGGATCTGCTTCCCTGCCGCTGACAGACGGCCACCGCACCATACTCAACAACTTGGCCATGGGTTCGTCCAAGGCTGCACCGTCCTCCACAGCTTCTCGTTTCCAGTGAACCACAAGAAGATCGTTGGAAAACAGAAGGAGGACACATCACTGCCAGCAGAAAGAGGTACTCCTCTTCCCTTATTCATGCAAACCTTACATCTCTGCTCACACCGTATTCATCCCACGAAAGAAACTAGTTGAGCGCTTCTTACTTCATCTTCTTCGTGATACTAAATGCACAAGGTTTCCTCCCTTTACTATTTCACCTTTTCTAGAGGTTAGTAGCCTGCCTGGATTTCAATTCAGGGTCAGTCGAACCGCAATTAAAAGAAGCAGCACCCGCTTAGGCGCGCGGAGCACCTAGTCCACCTGTTCGCCGGGGAAGCGGCGCATCAGTGTCTATCATAGGGGTGTGGGGCGCAGGAGCTGCTTGCGCCCGATCTGGAGGTCGGCGGGGCTTGAATGGATTGCCGGGGGCGGTGCCAAGCACAGTGGTGCGGTGAGGTCGAGGGGAGGGCGCGGGCAGGGGACTCGGCCGGTGGTCGCTGCCGTTTCGAGGAAGATCGTCAACACTGACTGGCTAGAGGTAGATGAAGGCGATCTGCCCGTTCTTTGTACATCGGACGGTGCAGAAAAAATGGACTGGCCTATTTGTTTTCAGTCAAATGTTATTTTCATAAAATCCTGTAGTAATTTAGTGTGCCATGCATGTTGCAGAGCTATCATATGTCTCCCATCATTTATTTCTCACCGACCTGCTATCTGCTACCTTTACACTGTACTAATTGTGCACACACTTCACCCATACTCATACTATTGTTTTTTTATGCATGGGTATTTCAGACTCTGACGCAATGTTGATGAATGCTAAAAAGAAAAGACATAAGTCACTCCAGTGTAATTCGAAGATAATCACTAAGCATTTCAGCGCTCTAAAGGATGCATTGTCAGCAGTTGGAGACAGTAAACGTAGCTCTGCAGTTGATGATCTCAATTGCCACACACAACCATCCCAGGTGCTTGCTTTAACTTTGCGCTGTCAAATGTGGTTGCATGTTGCATATGGTGTCTAGCTTGTATTGCTTCCAATTTGGTTAAATTGCATCTGCTTACTTTACACATTATACCTTTGATAATGACATGCCTTCCTGTTTTTGATACATACTCCCTCCGTTGGAAATTACTCGTCCAAGAAATGAATGTATCTAGATGTATTTTAGTTGTAGATACATCCATTTTTGTGACAAGTAATTCCGAACGGAGGGAGTACTACACATGTCTATTAACCATGTTCGTACATCAAACTAATGCTCTTTTGTATCCCTCGTCAACCATTTATGATGAAATAGTCACCCGGGTGGGTTACTGTGAGACGCCATACTCGTTTAAAGAGTGAAGTGTCATCCTCCCCACATGATTCTCAAGAAACAGCAAGGCTAAATAAAGATAGTCAACGTAGCTCTCTAGTTGATGACCATAATTACCCCACACCACCATCACAGGTGCTTGCTCTAACTTCACAGTGCGATATGTGGTTGCATGTTGCATACGGCGTCTAGCTTATAATACTTCTAATTAGGGTAAATTGCATCTGCTTAGTTTACACATTATACCTGTGAATATGACATGCCTTCCTATTTTTGGTACACACTACATCTGTGTTAACCTTGTTCTTACATGAAACTACCTCTCTTCTGTATCCTGCATCAATCACTTACGATGAGTCACCTTTATTCGTTGCATATTGCATATTATTTCTAGCCTATTGCCATGTATTGCTTCTAATTTGGTCAAATACATTTGTTAGGGCACCCTTTTAATTTGGCAGAGTGATATTGGTTTCATCTTTCATATGGTTTCTAGCTTGCATTGATTCTAACAAGTTCAAGCACCTTGTGCTTAGTTTACAATTTATACATCATACATGTCAATATGTCACGCCGTCATGTTTTTCATACATATTCCATCCTCCTATCATGTGGCTTCCTTACATGAAAGTAGTGTTCGTCAGTATCATGCATCAATGAGTTCTGAAGAGCAAATTTTATTCCTTTTTCTTGTGGGTTTGACTTGACAAGGAAAAATCAAGAAAGAGGAAGGAAAAGAGTAAGGAAGGCGATGATGGTGGTCCTCTGCAGCAATGTAAACGGAGCATCTATACCGATTCTCCTTGTGCTGATAGTGCATTACAAGGTCCAAGTCTCCGCTCCCCTACTCCACCATCCAAGGTGCTTGCTTTAACTTGGCAGTGTGATATCTGGTTGCATGTTGCATATGGTGTCTAGCTTGTATTGCTCCTAATTAGTGTAAACTGCATCTGCTTAGCTTACACATGATACGTGTGAATATGACATGCTTTCCTGTTTTTGGTACATACTATATCTGTCTATCACACCATGTTCTTACATGAAACTACTCTTCTTGTGTATCCTGCATCATTCACTTATTATGGAACACCTTTAAGTTGACAATGTGATATTGGTTTGCGTCTTGAATATGATTTGTAGCATGTATTGCTTCTAGTTTGATGAACGCCACCTATGACGAGACAGTTTTAACTTGGCAGAGTGATATTGATTGCACCTTTCATATGGTGTCTAGTTTGCAGTGCTTCTAATTTGTTGAAGTGCCTTCTTCTTAGTTACCACATCATAGGTGTGAATATGTCAAGCCGTCCATTTTTTCGTACATATTCCATCCTCGTATCATGACTTTGCCTTTCTTCAGAGTAGTGTTCATCAGTATCATGCATGAATGAGTTCTGAAGAGCGAATTATATTCTTTTTTCTTGTCGGTTTGACCTCACAATGCAAAATCAATAAAGCTGAAGGAAATTGGCAAGGCATTGGATGATGGTGGTCCTTCCGAGCAACTAAAACAGAGGTTCTCTATAGATTCTACTCCGCCATCCTCTCAACAAGATTTGCAAGACAAGGCAAGGCTAGACAGTCAACGTAGCTGTGTAGATGATGAGCACATCTCCCCTACTCCACCATCACAGGTGCTTGCTCTAACTTGGCACTATTATATGTGGTTGCATGTTGCGTATGATGTCTAGCTTGTATTGCTTCTAACTTTGTTGAATTGCATCTGCTTACTTTACACATAATGTCTGTGAATATGACACGTGTTCCTGTTTGTAGAACATACGTGTACATGATGAGCATATCTCCCCTACTCCACCATCACAGGTGCTTGCTCTAACTTGGCACTATTATATGTGGTTGCATCTTGCGTATTATGTCTAGCTTGTATTGCTTCTAACTTTGTTGAATTGCATCTGCTTACTTTACACATAATGCCTGTGAATATGACACGTGTTCCTATTTCTAGAACATACGTGTACATGATGATCACATCTCCCCTACTCCACCATCACAGGTGCTTGCTCTAACATGGAACTGTTATATGTGGTTGCGTTTTCTGTATGATGTCTAGTTTGTATTGCTTCTGATTATGTTGAATTGCATCTGCATAGCTTACAACTTATACCTGCAATGATCACTTACTGATAAGACACATTTAACTTGGGACTATGATGTAGGTTGCATCTTGCATTGTCTTCTAGCTTGTACTGCTTCTAATTTCTTGAAATGGCACTTACGACGAGACACTTTTTACCTGATAGTGTGATATTGGTTGCATGTTCATATGGTGCCTAGCTTTCATTTCTTCTAATTTTGTTGAAATGCCTTCCGCTTACTGTTTTTTCATACATATTCCATCCTCCTATCGTACGTGTGAATATGAAATGCTGTCTTTTTTGTATATGTTCCATCCTCCTATCATGCGCTTGCCTTACATCAAAGTAGTGTTTTTCTGTATCATGCATCAACCAGTTATGCAAAGCTAATTTTATTCATCTTCTTGTGGTTTTGACTTCATAAGGCAATATCAGAAAATAGGAAGGAAAAGAGTAAGTTAGGGGATGTTGGTGGTCCTCCGCACCGACGCAAACAGAGACTCTCTAGATTTGTCACTGCTACCGCTAATGAAGTTGAAGTCCCAAGTCTACATGATGAGTTCATCTCCCGTACTCCACCATCGCAGGTGCTTGCTCTAAGTTGATAGTGTGATAATTGGTTTCATGTTGCATATGTTGTCTAGCCTGTATTTCTTCTATTTTGATTAAATTGCACCTGCTAAGTTCATATGCTATACATGTGCATATGACATGGCGTTCTGTGTCTAGAATACACTGCATCTGTCTATCATACCATGTTCTTACATCAAATTACTGATGCTATGTATCCCGCATTAGTCACTCATGATTGGATAGTTTTAACATGGCAGTTTGATAGTGGTTGCATCTTGCATTGATTTCTGCATTGTACTGCTTCTAATTTTTCGAATTTCCACTTATGACAAGACACTTTTAACTTGGCAGAGTAATATTGGTTGCATCTTTCATATGGTGTCTAGCTTGCATTACTTCTATTTTCTTGAAAATCCTTCTGCTTATTTTACACATCGTAGCTGTGAATATGTCATGTCGTCCTGTTTTTCTTACATATTCCATCCTCATACAGTTGTCTTACATCAAAGTATTGCTTGTCTGTATCATGCATCAATGAGTTCTAAAGAGTGATTTTATTCTTTTGTGTTGTGGGTACGACTTGACATGGCAAAGTCAAAAAAAGAGCAAGGAAAATAATATAGTAGGGAGTGGTGTTACTCGTCCGGTGAAACGGAAAAGGATCTGCCGTCCAGATTCTGCTGGTACTTATACTGCAGTAGAAGGTCCAAGTCCACTGGCTAAATCTACAAACACAGTATCACCTGCTCCACCAGCTGTAGCATCCGCTTCAACTATACCAGCATCTCAACGAGTTACTCGTTCATTTTCTCAGGAACTAGCCAGTTCCCAAGCTGCCTTCACACCTAACACTACTTCCGAAGCACTGCTGACACAACAGAACTTGGCAAGATCAGATGAACCTCATGAGCATCAACACCAAGACGGTACCTGACCGAGTCAAGTTGCAGTTGCATGCTCCTTTATATGTACTCTCACAGTTTGACGTACACTAACACTTTCCATATTCGTTGTTGAACTAGCACCATGATGCAAGTGGAAACAGACATTAGGGATAATGCTTGACAGATTAACAAAATCTAAAGGAGGAAGAATGGAGATCCATTTTGAGGCAGGTTTAAAAAGGCCACGTGATGCTACAGAGTCAGCCAAGTTAGTATCAGAGGCAGCCGTTGTCGTTGTCATGCACGTATCCTCCCAACGTGGATCCAGTACATGAATGAGAAATACAATACCCATTTTAACACCTTCCTTGACCATTTATCTGTAAGTAATGTTATTCATTGCAATTAGTAACATTGTCTTGCTCTGTCCCATACTTTCTAGCTTCCTCCTAATAAGACTCACATTCTTTTTTCAACAGATGAGGTTCAAGTTGGATCCGAAAGATGATGCAACTAAACAAGCATGCACCCATGTTTTTCAGTCCGCTCTGCGACAGTATCGGTACCACCTTAGAAAATCTCACTTTGAAGGCAAGGCTAACGATGAAATCGCCCAAACATCTCTAGTGGAATATATTACAGACGAAGACTGGGCAGCCCTTGTTAAACACTGGTCTGATCCAAAGTATCAGGTAGGCTATATGTATTTGATCAGACCACATATTGAACTTGTATTTATGTATGTGCCTTACAAGTGTATCTTCTTCTAGGCTAACTGTTTGAAGAACAAGACCATCCGTTCTAAAGTGAAATTCCAACAGACAACAGGATCTCGTAGCTATATTGCACACTGTGAGGCTCTTGTAAATAGATGCTACTTCCTTCTTTTTACTGTTCCATATTATCATATCTATATTGACTTGTTCCAAATACAGAGGAAAGCCTGTGCGGACCAAAAAGAACCTGAACCGAATGCAGTGCAAATCTTCAAGGATTGCCACACCAGCAAGATGAAGGGCATGAGCACACCAGTTCAAGCCGTTGTTGTAAGTCCTTACTCCTCCTGCCTTTGAACTGATTGGTACTGTGATGTGTTCATTTAACTACTTGGTTTGCAGCCAATGTTAGTTACTCTGTTCACTTTTATACACAGTTGTCTTAACGTATCATTTCATCTTACATGGTTTAAAAGAGATGAAGTATATTCTTTTGGTCTTGATCTGTATTCTAGTTGTTATGTTCACGTGCGCACACAATGATAAAACAGCCTATTTGTTTTATATCTGTTTGCCCATGATATGAATGATGTCATACTATGTTCATCCTACTTTAAACCATGTCTCTTTATCCTTAGATGTCAACGAATGTGAGGAAATAGACAATACAGTAGGCATGCTACATGGACATATGTTCCGAAAGTGATTTTATTATGTAGTTGGCACTACAATACATGCTAATGTATTACAGTAATTCACCAAAATAAGTTATGTATAAACGTGTAACTTACTTCGTTTGTTTTTGTCTCATTAGTAACTTATCTCACTAATCTACAAGTTCAAACTTTCAGGAAGCTATGGAAAAAATGATTGAACAGCCACAACCACCTGAAGGTGA
The DNA here is from genome assembly GCF_002162155.2 of Triticum dicoccoides. Classification (NCBI taxonomy): domain Eukaryota; kingdom Viridiplantae; phylum Streptophyta; class Magnoliopsida; order Poales; family Poaceae; genus Triticum; species Triticum dicoccoides. The sequence continues at coordinate 515,135,758 of NC_041384.1, read as the reverse complement.
CGAGGCTACCACAGGCACAATGTCACCTCTTGCTGCAGTGCGTCAGTATCTCTCCACTAATAGTGCAAAAAGCACCTTCCTGTGTAATTCTGGGGTGGTTGTCAAGGTAACCTCGTCCAAATCACCTACTGAACAAAATCTTCCTGCTAGACAGAGTGATATATCTATGCTCCAGACACAAGTCCAATCCCTAATGGACGTCATTTTGGAAACAAGAATAGTGGTTGACAAATGTCATCAAGATATGAATGGTTTTGAAACCAGACTATCAGACATTCACTTCATTGTTCAAGAGCAATGGCGGAAAAAGGTGAAGATCGTGCTGCTCCATCAGATCCTACAGCTTGAAACATTAGCACTCAGGTCAAATGATACATGCTTCTATACATCAGATAGTGCTTTTATCTGCAAGGACTGTAAACTTTATGCCAACATGCCTTTTGTTGTGATACAACATTTATGCTGCTGCCAAAGGCTGCAATAATTACGATGCTGTTTTTGTATAGTGTAGGTTTATCTTAGTAATGTATTCGGCCGAAAGCTTCGTAGGAGCCCAACATGCCAACATTCATCGAGCCCAATCCAATTGGGCTAAAAACGATTATGGGCCGAAATTTGCATGTAGCCCACTAAAAATATCTAGGCCAAAATCAGCATAAGATTCATATTTTTCTGGTAGGCCTGTGCCCATAGTGGGCCTTTAACATGCCTAAACATAATTTGGGCCCTCAGTAACAATAGGTCGTTTACAGGTGTAAATATCTCGAGCCCATAAAAAACATGGGCCTTTAAAAGACCGAAAGTGAGATTGGGCCCATTTGCGATGCGAATCTTTCACAGGCCGAATCAGACAGGCCGTAAATGTGCGGACCTAATACACAGGCCTTTAACAGGCCGGAAGTTCGGTCGGGCTAGATTATCGTCATTTTTATATGGGCCGTTAATGGTCCGATGTGACGTTGGGCTGCATATGGCCCATGGATTTCGTCCGACGTTAACAGGACGAAAATCACAACAGGCCGAATGTGGCCCAAATCTATAGTGGGCCTCTAACAGACAGAATGTCATACATGGCTGAATAGGACTCAAATCCTTCACGGTTGTTTATGGGCCAAAGGTTTCAATGACCTATAAATGGGCCCAAATGAAGTAGGACATTTAACAGGCCGGAAATACCCTGGGGCGTAATTCGGCCCATACACTTAGCGGACTGTTAACGGGCCAGAAGTGACCATGGGCCACAATGATGACAAGTTTAGGATAGGTCGTTGACGGGCCGATTTCACACTAGCCGTACGGGCCTTAACTGAGAATGTTGGGCCTTTAGCTGGGCCGACCCATTATGGTCCGCAAAATCTCACAGGCCTTTAGCTGGGCCGGCCCATTATGGCCCGCAAAATCTCACAGGCCTTTAGCTGGGCCAGCCCATTATGATATGCAAAATCTCATGGCCTTTTGCTAGGTTGGCCCATTATGGACCGCAAAATCTTGTGGGCCTTTAGTTGGGTCGGCCCATGTAAACTTTATGCGCCACTTTTGGGCCGGTCTATGTGTCAACATATCATAGGCGCATCTCTCCCATTGGATGAGTGACACCTGTGCCAACGCGGAGCTGACATGTGTTTCCGTCAGCCAATCAGAATTTTACATGTGGAAAATCCCCATTGGTCCGGGCTGTTAACGGGTTATCGGATCCAAAACTGAACCCGATAGCTTAACGGCGTTCCATTACGGTGGATGCCACGTGTCGGTCACCCTTGACGAAAGCACTTCTGTGACGCGTATCGTCATGGAAGTGGACACTTCCGTGATGATAATTTTGGTGATGCGATGGAACACTTCTACGACAACACAGGTATGACTATCTTCATTCTTTCATAAATTTGTCATGGATGTACATGCATGACAGAAAATGTGACCTACTGTGACAAACATGTATCATCATAGAAGTGTATTTTTTTGTAGTGCGCGTTGGCTCACGAGTGCCCAGATACACCTAGTCTAGCCCTGCCATGCAAGCCACGTGTTAGGGCGGGGATGTACACGCCCCGGGGGCTCTCCGCAGTAGGGAGTCCCCCTCCGATGCCCAAGTGGAAGCACCATGCTCCGCGCTAGCCGTCGACACTGCCGAGGAGCGGCTATGCCCGTGCACAAGCGTAAGCACTATGCTCCATGCTGGTGATAAACAATTGAGGGCGGCCCCATGGCTGTACCAACCTCAGGAAGCCCAGAGCTCAGTGTCCGGCCTCATTGCAACGCCTCCCCTCGGGAGAGCCGAGCGAGGGGGCTGGGCACGGGGGCTGCGCTCGGGTCATGCCCAAGCGTACGCCGGGGGACCTGGTCATCGCACGCCCCTCCCGAGCCGAGCCTCAGCGAGGGCAAAGTTATGAAGAATGTTTGCACGTCAAGGGGGACTCCTGAGCATCGCGACTCAGGATCCTAACTGGTCACATAGCCCCTCGCTCCTTGGTCCGTCCTGGTTTCCGGTCGGCTCAATGGCGGTTGAGGTATGCACAGAGCCGGGCTCTGCCGACGTAGAACATTAACCTATCCTCGTGTATCCTTCCTATAGGTTGTTTCAGCGTCAAGGGGGAATCCTGAGCATCGTGACTCAGGTGCAAAACTGGTCACGTAGCCCCTCGCTCCTTGGTCCGTCCTGGTTTCCGGCCGGCCCAACAGCGGTTGAGGTATGCGCGGGGCCGGGCTCTGCCAACGCGGAACACAAAGAAAATAGGAAGAAAAGCGCAAAATCTCAAAGCAAATATTACAATACATATTGTTCTCACAATATCAAACGCAAGTTTAACGCCTCCACGAGGCATGGTACATGTTGCAGGAATAAAGCAGGAAAGCAGCCGCAAGTCACCCCTGGACACCGCCGGCACCTGCAAAAGGTGCCCCCTCCTGGGTAGCATTGCCTTCACCTGCATCACCGGTCGAGGGCACGGGGGCGAAGGCGTCGAACTTCTTCAGCAAGGCTTCCACTTGACCCTTCACGGCCGCGGCGGCAGCCGCATAGTGTTCGTCAGCTACAGGTTCCAGCAGCTCGTCAAGACGAGCACTGGGGTTGCGAAGGTGCAGGTGGCTGAAGACCCGTGTCAGTGCGGCTGAGGAAAGGACGCGAGCCTCTACCTCTGCCATAGGACCAATGCCTTCCATGACCTCCTCGAGCGCCTTCACCAGGAAGGGAAGCAGCTGAGCAGGGCCTTCCTCATCGCTGGCCAGTGGCTTCTCCAAGCCCTTCTTGTACATTGTCTTCAATGCCACGTGGGACCTCTCCTCGAGGATCGAGAAGGCTGCGCGGTCTTCGGCAAGGACCCTCGCCTTGGCGTCAAGGTCGGCCTCCTTCGCCCTCGCCTTCCGCTCCAACTCCTCCAACCGGTTGCGCTCCGCTGCCTACGCCTTCGCCAGCTCCCCCAGCTCGGCGTCGCAACCCTTGATGGCGTCCTCTCGGGCCTTCATCTCCTCCTCCTTCGCCTGGCGGTCGCGTGCTTCTTCCGCATGATGGTCGTGCAGGCACTTCAGCTCGTCCTCCAGCTCTTGGCAGCGGCCGCGGGTGGCCTCAGCGTCCTTCAATGCCGCCTCGCGATCGGCCACAGCTTTGGCGGCGGGTTGCTTCTCCTTCTCGGAGGCCGCCGCGGCCTGGCTTAGCGACGCTCGGACCGCCGAGTCGGAGTGAAGCCAGCCAAAGACCAGCTCCAAGCGCCCTGCCACCAGGTGCGAGTCCGTGCCCTGGAGATCTTCCCGCAGCCGGGCCATCTCCGAAAAGGCGCGCTCCAAGACGGCTGAGGAAGCAGAAGAACCTGGAGCCAGGGGCGCAACAGGAGAAGGGGGCGACGTTGTCACCAGAGCCTTGGAGATCAAGGGCTCCTAAACCTCACCAGCCGCGCCGGACGCCGGCACCTCCTGAGCCAGCGGTGCTTTGGGGGCTGACTACTCCCAAGGATGCTCCACCGGGCCTCGCGAGGACGGCCGGGCTGGAGAAGCATAAGCACCATCCCCTCCTTTGCCCATGGAGAGGGGCACGGTCGCAGGAGGCGACGCGGACTCAAGCACCACCACCTCGCTCTCCCTTCTCCTCTTCACCGCAGACGACAACCTGGTTACACATCAAGCAAAGAGAGTCGAAAATGAGCATCAGCAGTAGGAAGAAGGCAAGGCAGGGCACTTACTGGTCTACAACAACGTAGTCCACCTTCCGCTTGTTGAGCTTGAAGCCGGAGAGCGTCGTGACCCGGGGCGTGGGCGCACCTGCTCCAGAAGCTGAAGCAGGAGCGGTAGTTGAACCGGAAGCGGCTCCAGCCGGCACCGGAGCAGCAGCGGAATCTCGAAGGACCAGCGCTGACCTGCTCCTCGTTGGGATCACGGGCAGTTCCTCCTTCTTTTGGGAAATGTTGACCTCGTCATTGTCAGGGAAGGCGCAGAGGATGTCAGCCTTACTCAGGGGGAAGGTCTCCCCCGTCCCTTTGGGGGTCACCTCCGAGACTTCCTCCTCCTCTTCTTCCTCATGGGACTCACCAGAAGACAGCTCCACTGGCGTCGGCGACACTGGGCCCCCGGTGAGCACCGGCGGCACCAGTCCCCGCACATCAAAGGTCGGCTTGGAGGCCACGATCAGCGCACTATCCTTGTGGTGGAACAAGGGAGTGAAGACATTCGGAGGATACTCCTGATCATCCCCGACCAGGAGGCGGAGAGTTGCGGTCAGCTCCTCGCCGGACAAGGCCTCCGAGCTCAGGCGAACCTTGTCCTCTTCATCCCTGGGTTCCCACAATGGGCGCGAACGGGCCTGTAGCAGGGCCACGCGCAGCGCCAGAAATTCCCTCAGGAGCATGGCCCCTATAATCCTGGCCGCTGATACGTCTCCGTCGTATCTACTTTTCCAAACACTTTTGCCCTTGTTTTGGACTCTAACTTGCATGATTTGAATGGAACTAACCCGGACTGACGCTGTTTTCAGCAGAATTGCCATGGTGTTATTTATGTGCAGAAACAAAAGTTCTTGGAATGACCCGGAACTTCACGGAACATCTTTTCGGAAATAATAAAAAATCCTTGCAAAAGATGAAGACCAGGGGGCCCACACCCTAGCCACGAGTGGAGGCGCGCCTGCCCCCTAGGGCGCACCCCCTACCTCGTGGGCCCCCTGGAGCTCCTCCGACCTCAACTCCAACTCTATATATTTGCTTTCGGGGAGAAAAAAATCAGAGAGAAGGATTCATCGCGTTTTACGATACGGAGCCGCCGCCAAGCCCTAAAACCTCTTCGGAGGGCTAATCTGGAGTCCGTTCGGGGCTCCGGAGAGGGGAATCCATCGCCATCGTCATCATCAACCTTCCTCCATCACCAATTTCATGATGCTCACCACCGTGTGTGAGTAATTCCATCATAGGCTTGCTGGACGATGATGGGTTGGATGAGATTTATCATGTAATCGAGTTAGTTTTGTTAGGGTTTGATCCCTAGTATCCACTATGTTCTGAGATTGATGTTGCTATGACTTTGCTATGCTTAATGCTTGTCACTAGGTCTCGAGTACCATGATTTCAGATATGAACTTATTATGTTTTCATCAATATATGATAGTTCTTGATCCTATCTTGCAAGTCTATAGTCACCTATTATGTGTTATGATCTGTTAACCCCGAAGTGACAATAATCGGGATACTTACCGGTTATGACCGTAGTTTGAGGAGTTCATGTATTCACTATGTGTTAATGCTTTAGTCCAGTACTCTATTAAAAGGAGGCCTTAATATCCCTTATTTTCTGCTAGGACCCCGCGGCCACGAGAAGGTAGGACAAAAGATGCAATGCAAGTTCTTTTCCATAAGCACGTATGACTATATTCAGAATACATGCCTACATTACATTGATGAATTGGAGCTAGTTCTGTGTCACCCTAGGTTATGACTGTTACATGATGAACCACATCCGACATAATTCTCTATCACCGATCCATTGCCTACGAGCTTTCCATATATTGTTCTCCGCTTATTTACTTTTCCGTTACTATTGCTATCATCACTACAAAATACCAAAAACATTACTTTTGCTATCATTACCTTTTGCTACCGTTACCACTACTATCATATTACTTTGCTACTAAATACTTTGCTGCAGATATTAAGTTTCCAGGTGTGGTTGAATTGACAACTCAGCTGCTAATACTTGAGAATATTCTTTGGCTCCCCTTGTGTCGAATCAATAAATTTGGCTTGAATAATCTACCCTCGAAAACTGTTGCAATCCCCTATACTTGTGGGTTATCAAGACTATTTTCTGGCGCCGTTGCCGGGGAGCATAGCTGTATTCTTTGAGTCACTTGGGATTTATATCTTCTTATCATTATGAAGAACTTGAGAGATCCAAAAACCAAGATTTATCCCTCAACTACGAGGGGAGGTAAGGAACTGCCATCTAGCTCTGCACTTGATTCACCTTCTGTTTTGAGTAAGCTTGTGACACCTAAACCTGCTTCTACTATTTGTTCTGATATGTCGCATGTTATTGATGGTGCCACTTCTGCTATGCATGATACTTATGATGAAACTACTTCTATGCTTGATACTACTGTGCCACTTGGTGAATTCCTTGATGAACAACTTGCTAGGGTTAGAGAGAATGAAAATATTGAAACCGATAATATTGATGGAAGTGATGATGAAGACTCTTCCCCTAATAAATATGAATCATCTGTTATTCCTGAGGGTTATGTTTTTGAAAAAGAAGCTGCTCTAGCTATTCTAGCTTGCAAAGATAGATACGAGCTCAAGAGGTTATTAGCTAAATGGAAGCAGCAATCTCTTAATGCTAGAATGAAACCTGGCCCTGCTTTTGCTACTTCATCTATCTGTGTTACTGATAAGGATTATGAATTCTCTGTTGATCCTGATATAATTACTTTGGTTGAATCTGATCCTTTTCATGGCTGTGAATCTGAAACTGTTGTGGCACATCTTACTAAATTAAATGATATAGCTACCCTGTTCACTAATGATGAGAAATCTTATTACTTTTATATCCTTAAAATATTTCCGTTCTCATTAAAGGGTGATGCTAAGATATGGTTTAATTCTCTTGATCCTGGTTGTGTGCGTAGTCCCCAGGGTATGATTTATAACTTCTCTGCTAAATATTTCCCTGCTCATAAGAAACAAGCTGCTTTAAGGGATATATACAATTTTGTGCAAATTGAAGAAGAGAGTCTCCCACAAGCTTGGGGGAGGCTTCTCAAGTTACTTAATGCTTTGCCTGATCATCCTCTTAAGAAAAATGAAATACTTGATATCTTTTATAATGGACTAACCGATGCTTCGAGAGATTACCTGGATAGTTGTGCTGGTTCTGTTTTCAGGGAAAGAACACCGGATGAAGCTGAAATTCTATTGAATAATATGTTGACAAATGAAAATAATTGGACACTTCCTGAGCCAGCTACTGAGCCTATTCCTAAACAAACTCTGAAGAAAAGAGGTGTTCTATTTCTCAGTCGTGAAGATATGCAAGAGGCAAAGAAATCTATGAAAGAAAAAGGTATTAAAGCTAAAGATGTTAAGAATTTACCTCCTATTGAAGAAATACACGGTCTTAATTTACCGCCTGTTGAAGAAAAATATGATCTTAATCCATTACCTATTGAAGAAATACATGGTCTTTATAACCCGACACAGGTAGTAAAGGTAAACTCTCTCTATAGATATGATAAAGCTGAAGTCCCATTTACTAAGTTTGCTAGCCCATGCTTAGATGAGTTTGATAAATTTATGGTTAAGCAAGAAGACTTCAATGCTTATTTTGGTAGACAATTGAAATACAATTCAAATATGCTTGAACACTTGGGTGATTATATGGCTAATGTCAAAGGTGAATTAAAACTTATTAGTAAACATGCTTCTATGGTTACCACTCAAGTAGAACAAGTACTTAAGGCTCAAAATGATTTGCTCAATGAATTGAATAGTAAGAATAATGATTATGCTGTTAGAGTGGCTACTAGAACTGGTAGAATGACTCAGGAACCTCTGTACCGTCAAGGCCACCCTAAGAGAATTGAGCAAGATTCTCAGAGAAATAATATAGATGCACCTAGTCCTTCTAAAAGGAAGAAAAAGAAAAATGATAGGACTTTGCATGCTTCTAGTGAACCTATTACTGAAACACCTGAGAATCCAAATGATATTTCTATTTCTGATGCTGAAACACAATCTGGTAATGAACCTGAAACTAGTGATAATGTTAATGATAATGTTCATGATGATGCTCAACCTAGCAATGATAATGATATAGAAATTGAACCTGCTGTTGGTCTTGATAACCCACAATCAAAGAATCAACGTTATGATAAGAGAGACTTTGTTGCTAGGAAACATGGTAAAGAAAGAGAACCGTGGGTTCAAAAACCCATGCCTTTTCCTCCCAAACCATCCAAGAAAAAGGATGATGAGGATTTTGAGCGCTTTGCTGAAATGATTAGACCTATATTTTTGCGTATGCGATTAACTGATATGCTCAAAATGAATCCTTATGCCAAGTACATGAAAGATATTGTTACAAATAAAAGAAAGATACCGAAAGCTGAAATTTCCACCATGCTTGCTAATTATACTTTTAAGGGTGGAATACCAAAGAAACTTGGAGATCCAGGAGTACCAACTATACCATGCTCCATTAAATGAAATTATGTTAAAACTGCTTTATGTGATCTTGGAGCTGGTGTTAGTGTTATGCCTCTCTCTTTATATCATAGACTTGATTTGAATAAGTTGACACCTACTGAAATATCTTTGCAAATGGATGATAAATCAACTGCTATACCTGTCGGTATTTGTGAGGATGTGCCTGTTGTAGTTGCAAACGTTACTATTTTAACGGACTTTGTTATTCTTGATATTCCCGAGGACGATAGTATGTCTATTATTCTTGGAAGACCCTTTTTGAATACTTCAGGGGCTGTTATTGCTTGCACTAAAGGCAATGTCACTTTTCATGTCAATGGTAATGAGCATACGCACTTTCCGAGGAAACAACCTCAAGTTCATAGTATCAACTCTATTGGAAAAATTCCATCGATTATTATTGGTGGTTTTGAATTTCCCCTACCTACTGCCAAAAAGATATGATATTCTTATTATTGGGGATGTGCATATCCCCGTTGAGGTAACATAGTGTTATTCGAAATTTCTCCGGTTCCATGTTATTCGGAATGAGTTCGTTAACAAGACTTGATCAACCTTGTTAGTGGATTCCTTTTGACGAGCATGAGATGGATGAAACTATAAGGCACAACCTTTTGTACCCTCCTTTTACTTTCTGTTATTTATATTAAATAAAATAAAAATAGTATTTTTCTGTCTGTTATCTAAATTATTCGTGCAATATAAAAATACCCCGAAAATAAAAGTTCTTCAAATGCCCTGAAATTTAAATATGATTTTTTCTGGAATATTTGAGAATATTTGGCACTGAGAACACAACAGGGGGGCATCCACCTGGCCACGAGGGTGGAGGGCGCGCCCTGCCCCCCTAAGCGCGCCCCCTGCCTCGTGGGCCCACGGTGGCCCTCCTCCACTTATTCCTGCACCCACACACTTCTTGTTCCTCCCACAAACACGAATATCTAGCTCAAGCACGAGTTCTAGCTCATTTTGCTACGATTTTCGATCTCCTTTCTCAAAGCACCTCTCACAAAACTGCTTGGGGAGATTGTTCCTTGAGGAAGAAATATGTTTAGGAAAATGTACCAAGGTGGCTCTTCAAGGAAACAAGAGCCCATGCTTGCAATGCGTGATGCTGATGATGAGCCACCAAGGGACGCTCTAGTGCGGCCCTGTGAATGGCCTTCAGAGGACTTCATGGATCGAGCGGGGATTAAGTAAGAATTTAACGCATACTTGCGTAACGCTGATCTTGTGAGCTTCGAGGAAGAAAAATGCCGTCAGTACCACCATCTCACTAGTTCCTTTGTGAGGAGGTTTGAATTTTCATCTTCACGTAATTCTCCAACTATCATGTTTGATCTTTATGAAAATTCTTACACTATGGACTTAGAGGATTTTACCACTGCTTGCAAACTTCCAGAATGGGGTAGTGTCAGGGAACCTCGCAAATATGAATTTAGAGATTTTCTTGCTAGTATAACTGTGGGCGAATCTAGGGATATAACACAAGCTACCATAGGGAGCATTCACTTTCCTGCTATACATTATTTTGCTCTCTTCATAGGTAGATGCATTAATGGTAAAGATGAGGCATGCCACATGTGTGTGCCTGACCTCAGTATTCTTAGGAGTGATGTGTTAGGAGATAAATCTTATAATTTGGGAGCCATTGTTGCACGTAGGTTGCACCTTAATAGATTTAATGGAGATTTCTTTGGTGGAATTTATGCAACCCTCTTAGCTGATTTTCTTGTGTAACCATACGTAATGATGATATTGAACTGCCTCCTGCTTACCTAGACTTTAATGCTATGGTTCACCACCAGTTTGTTGAGAGGAATGAAACACCTCTCCAGTATCGCTTAATCTTTGACAGACGCCGTGTTGTCCGTATTACTCTCCCTGCTCCTGCCTTCTTTGATTATCAGGCAAAAGGAAGGTATGCTATTACCAGAGAGGAGGCAGATGAGTATGAGAGGAGGGCAGAGGCCGCTCGTCGCCGTGCTGCAGCTCAGGAGGCGATAGCCGCTGCATCTCAGTACGACCCCAACTATTATTATGGATATCCGCCAGGCCAACCGTGGCCATAGACCAACTTAGGCCAAAAGCCTAAGCTTGGGGGGGTACGTATTTCTCACCGACATTACATGTATGTTCACACACTCATTGCTAGATGTCGGTGCTCATACTTTTTCATTGTAATATCCATACTAGTTTATTTTCCCTTTTTATGTTTTCTTTTTGGGTGTTTAATAAACCTTAAGAAAAACCAAAAAATTAGTTGTAGCTTTTAATTAGTTCACTTTCCATGCTTGTAGTAGTAATTAAAAAGGAAAACCCAAAAAGATTTCATGTTCTTCTTTTGCTTGTTGGGAGCTTTCCCGTGTAAATAGTTTTATTTCTTTTCTTTTCTTTGGGGGTCGATAGGAGAAGACCATAATTAAATTGTTAAAGTGGCTCTTATGTGCATTACTGTTGATCTGACAAAAGAGCCCATATTGCCTTGTCTTTTCCTGTTTATTGAATGCTTGCAGATTCCAGCTTAGTCCAATGCACGTGCACTATTATTATTATTATTCACATCATTCGGTCGTGCAAGTGAAAGGCAATTATGATGATATATGATGGACTGACTGAGATGAGAAAAGCTGGTATGAACTCGACCTCTCTTGTTTTTGTAAATATGATTAGTTCATCATTCCCAATTCAGCCTATTATGAATAAACATGTTTGCAATGACAACTAAAGATCATAGTTTCTTGTGCCATGCTTGATTAGCTAGGAGCTTATAATGGTTTACCTTGCGTGCCAACATGCTATTAAAATGGTTGTGATATGGTATGATAGGGTGGTATCCTCCTCTGAATGATTTAAGTGACTTGACTTGGCACATGTTTACGCATGTAGTTGAAACAAAATCAACATAGCCTTCATGATATTTATGTTCATGGTAGATTATATCCTACTCATGCTTGCATTCGGTGTTGATTAATTTTAATGCATGTTCATGACTGTTGTCTCTCTCTAGCTGGTCGCTTCCCAGTCTTTTGCTAGCCTTCACCTGTACTAAGCGGGAATACTGCTTGTGCATCCAATCCCATAAACCCCAAAGTTATTCCATATGAGTCCACCATACCTACCTATATACGATATCTACCTATCGTTCCAAGTAAATTTGTATGTGCCAAACTCTAAACCTTCAAATAAATATCATGTTTTGTATGCTCGAATAGCTCATGTATCAACTAGGGTTGTCCGTATCTTCCATGTTAGGCGGGTTATTCTCAAGAGGAGTGGACTCCGCTCCTCACTCACGAGAAAATGGCTGGTCACCGGGATGCCCAGTCCCATGCTTTATGCAAACTAAATCAAAATAATTGCAAACAAAACTCCCCCTAGGACTCTTGTTAGTTGGAGGCACTCGTTGTTTCGAGCAAGCCATGGATTGATGCTTGTTGGTGGAGGGGGAGTATAAACTTTACCATTCTGTTTGGGAACCGCCTATAATGTGTGTAGCATGGAAGATATCTCCATCTCTTGGTTGTTATGTTGACAATGAAAGTATACCGCTCAAAATATTATTCACCTCTATTTCAAAACCGAGCTCTGGCACCTCTACAAATCCCTGCTTCCCTCTGCGAAGGGCCTATCTATTTACTTTCATGTTGAGTCATCATCCTCTTATTAAAAAGTACCAGTTGGAGAGCACCGCTGTCATTTGCATTCATTACTATTAGTTTACATTGAGTATGACTTGACTGGACCTCTTTTACCATGAATTACAATGTCTAGTCAGTCCTTGATCTTTAAAGGTGCTCTGCATTTATGTTTTGCAGTCTCAGAAAGGGCTAGCGAGATACCATCTTGTTATATCATATTATGATTATTTTGAGAAAGTGTTGTCATCCGAGATTTACTATTATTGCTCGCTAGTTGATTATGCCATTGATATGAGTAAACATGAGACCCATGCGTTATTGTGAATATGGTTAGTTAATAATCTTTGCTAAAAACTTGAATGACGGCTTTACATATTTACAACAACAAGATCAAACAGAGTTTGTAAAAGTTTTTCTTTATCACTTTTAGTTTATCAACTGAATTGCTTGAGGACAAGCAAAGGTTTAAGTTTGGGGGAGTTGATACGTCTCCGTCGTATCTACTTTTCCAAACACTTTTGCCCTTTTTTGGACTCTAACTTGCATGATTTGAGTGGAACTAACCCTGACTGATGCTATTTTCAGCAGAATTGCCATGGTCTTATTTATGTGCAGAAACAAAAGTTCTCAGAATGACCTAAAACTTCACGGAACATCTTTTTGGAAATAATAAAAAATACTTGCAAAAGATGAAGACCAGGGGGCCCACACCCTAGCCACGAGGGTGGGGGCGTGCCTGCCCCCCCAGGGAGCGCCCCCCTACCTTGTGGGCCCCCTGGTGCTCCTCCAACCTCAACTGCAACTCTATATATTTGCTTTCGGGGAGAAAAAAATCAGAGAGAAGGATTCATCGCATTTTACAATACGGAGCTGCCGCCAAGCCCTAAAACCTCTCGGGAGGGCTGATCTGGAGTCTGTTCGGGGCTCCGAAGAGGGGAATCTGTCACCATCGTCATCATCAACCTTCCTCCATCACCAATTTCATGATGCTCACCGCCGTGCGTGAGTAATTCCATCATAGGCTTGCTGGACGGTGATGGGTTGAATGAGATTTATCATGTAATCAAGTTAGTTTTGTTAGGGTTTGATCCCTAGTATCCACTATGTTCTGGGATTGATGTTGCTATGACTTTGCTATGCTTAATGCTTGTCACTAGGTCCCGAGTACCATGATTTCAGATCTGAACCTATTATGTTTTCATCAATATATGAGAGTTCTTGATCCTATCTTGCAAGTCTATAGTCACCTATTATGTGTTATGATCCGTTAACCCCGAAGTGACAATAATCGGGATACTTACCGGTGATGACCGTAGTTTGAGGAGTTCATGTATTCACTGTGTGTTAATGCTTTGGCCCGGTACTCTATTAAAAGGAGGCCTTAATATCCCTTAGTTTCCGCTAGGATCCCGCTGCCACGGGAGGGTAGGACAAAAGATGTCATGCAAGTTCTTTTCCATAAGCACGTATGACTATATTCGAAATACATGCCTACATTACATTGATGAATTGGAGCTAGTTCTGTGTCACCCTAGGTTATGACTGTTACATGATGAACCACATCCGACATAATTCTCTATCACCGATCCATTGCCTACGAGCTTTCCATATATTGTTCTCCGCTTATTTACTTTTCCGTTGCTATTGCTATCATCACTACAAAATACCAAAAACATTACTTTTGCTATCATTACCTTTTGCTACCGATAGCACTACTATCATATTACTTTGCTACTAAATACTTTGTTGCAGATATTAAGTTTCCAGGTGTGGTTGAATTGACAACTCAGCTGCTAATACTTGAGAATCTTCTTTGGCTCCCCTTGTGTCGAATCAATAAATTTGGGTTGAATACTCTACCCTCGAAAACTGTTGTGATCCCCTATACTTGTGCGTTATCAGCCGCCCTCGCGTTGCCAGGCTTCAGGTCGGACTTCATCTGCTCCAGCACCAATGTCGTCCGCTCGCCGGTGAGCTTTGCGCAGGACGACGCCTTGTCGGCCTGTGGCTTCCCCGTCGGCAGCGCCAAGCGCGAGTGGACATGCTTGGCGCTCATCATGACCCATTTTGCCCTGTGTTTGAGATCAAGTTGGCCTTGCCGGCCGCGATGAAATTGGTGCACCCGGAGATATGGCCCTCACGGCACAAAAGAAGAAGTGGCGCAGCAGGGCCACGGAGGGCATCACGGCCAGATATGCCTCACTGTAGTAGGCGAAGATGGACAAGAGAAGGACGGAGTTGGGATGGAGATGCAGCGCCTGTAGCCCGTAGTGGTCGAGGACCCCATGGAAGAAATTGGAGAAGGGAGGAACCAACCTGGCGGCGATACTGCTCATGAAGAAGGGGAAGAATGCGCTCCCCTCGGGCTCCGGCACGTCGGAGGCAACCCGGAGCTCTGTCTTCCCCCTTTCATTACTCTCCCCTGCCGTCAGCAGGCTTGTGGCGGCGAGGTTTTTCTCCGAGATGTTGGGCGAGTTGAGGGCAGGCTCGTACCAAGCCTTCGCCGCAGACGACACCGGCGACGAGGCGGGCTTGACCCTCCGGGGCGCCATGGGTCGCTGAAGCAGGAAAGGATGGGGGCGGATCTGAAGATTTCGGAAGCGCGGAGTAAGAAAGGGGATCTGAGCAAGGCGAAAGGAAACAGTGAAGGCGAACGTTGTCTATGCCAACCTTTTGACAGTCGGGCAGTTGTCGAGGCAGCGTGGGGAAGCGGAGACGCCCACGTCCAATCAACCGCCACACGTCGACCGAGGCCGCAGGCTATTGGGGCCCGCGGCGCTCCGCACTTGACCCTTGGACTCGCCTCGAAGCCAATCCCGAGCGTGCCTTGGGCCTGGGGGCTACTGTCGGTGTTCTGGGAACGGGGGTCCCCAGACTTGCCTGCCTGCGGCCCACGGCGTGGCTTTGCTAGCAGGCATGTACGGCCCATCTTCATCAACAAGGAATCAAGACCCTCGCGAGGGGCCAAGCCTCGCGAGGCGGACGACACAAGACCTACTCAGCAGCAGCCTCATCAGGCTGGCTCGTGAGGGCGGAGAGTTCAAGGTTGGGCAAACCTCGTGAGGTTTCCGTGACCTGAGCCATGACAATCGAGGCCAGGCGGGCACCAGCGCGCGTAGCGTCCTTATTTCCTCTTTAGTGCTAAGGGGGCAAGCGCAGGGGCGGAGTACCGAGGCATCAAGCAAAGGTTTCCATATTGGTGCAACGAGACCAAGACCAGAAGGACGGTAAGACGGAGGTCACCATGGAGCCCAGGACGGCGTCACCACCAGAACCTTTGGTAGGCAAAGACCACCTTTTGTCAGGATAGCTTGTACCAGTGGTCCCCTTTCAAATTGGCCGTTGTTGGCTCCCATCCCGCTCAATATTTGGGGAGAGGACCAGGGCCTCTATAAATAGGACTAGCCACCACCATAGGCGGCAGGAGAATCCAAGGTCACCCCCAGCCACACAAGTGCACCAAGCACAAGAACACCTCAACCTGAGGAGGTTGTTCTTCTCCTTGTACTGTTCATCCTCAGCCCAAGAGGCAATCCACCACCGCCACACTAGAGTAGGGTATTACACCACAACGGTGGCCCGCACCAGTATAAATCTCGTGTTCTTTGTGTTGTGAGTTCGTCGAGTTAGTTCGTGAGATCTAGGCTAAGTTAGGACGCGGATTGATAGGGGGGAGATCTTCGCGCACACCCCAGTGTTCGAACCTTAAGGGTTTCTTCGGAACCCGTGATCCGATAATCATCACCAACTCAGGACCTCTTTGATTCGCAGGATTTTGAAAACGCAGGAATAGGACACGGCAAAATTACAAGTTTCAAACTGATATTACAAATGTTAGGAGTAATGATGCACCTATGAAGAGGGAATCTAGGAATTTTATGTAAGAACTTTCGTTACTTTAGGTGGATGCAGCATTATCATACAAACTAAAATCCACCACCCTGACAAGTCACTAATGGGAAAATAAATTTTTGAGTCTCTGGCCACTTGATGTTTCAAAAACAAATTCAGCTTCTGCAGAGACTTTGTCATTTAGGCTTAGACGCTTGCGGTGATCAGCACGCCATTTATTGTTGCGCCCGAGAAGGCCAAACCTCATTACCTTGAGCACACTTGCCTCCAGAACAAAGAACCTCGCCAATTTAATCTCAAATGTGCTGCCTCGGCAGTCGATCAAATCAATTTCTGTAAGATGGAGATCAAGGCATTCGATGAGATTGTGATAGTGCAACACATTTTTCACTTTTGGGTCTTTTTATCTACAAAAGAAGAGAACATATTAGAGCAGCTGGCTGTATAAGATTGTCGTGTGTCATCAAGAGGTACCAATATCATTCGCTCATACGATAGGGTTGGCTGGCTAGTGATATTTTTTCACTCTCTCTCTCTCTCTCTTTCTCTTTCCTCTCATTGGCCTAAGAGCACGTGAAGAGCTTGGGCATTTGCTGCCTTCCACTATGTGGCTGATGCCATATTTCTCAAAAGTATGCCACATAATACACATCGATGTCAAATCAAAAGATTTTGCCACCGCTCTCGCGATGTGAGAGAGTTGGCACCGCTATGCACACAGACCCACATGTATAAACAAATCAATCAAACCAACTACACCAGCCTCTTACTCTCCCAAACAAGTGTTTTTTATTGCCTCGGTCCTCTCTCTCTCCCACACAAGTGTTTTTTCATTGCATGAGTTAATTTGGCACCGGAGCAAAGTAGGTGATCCAGATTGGGGCACCAGGTGAGCAATGGAGGGGCATCGATGCCAAATGCATCACAAGTGAATTTGGCACGTGTTTTGGCCTACATAGTGGAGGACCGTTATAGCCCACTTTTGTACTACCTCGTATTTAGTGTAAAATTTTGACCATAGATTTACCTAAGTAAATGCCGATGCATGTCATCAAAAATTATACCATTTTAAATTATGTTCAAATACGAATCCAACGATATAATTTTTAGTGACATGCATTAACATTTTGCCAGTTAAATCCATGGTCTAATTTTGATACTACAAAATAGGAAGATTAAACCAGGACGGAGGTAGTACTTGCTCTTAGGGTAACCATAGAGTTACTAGTCTAAGTTACTTTCCACTATGACTAGCCTAGGCTACTATATTAGTACAACAACAAAGACGATGCAGGTGATCACGTGAGAAAAAAATACTAAAAAAATTTCTTTTAGTGCAGTGCGTAGATGCAGTTTTGAACACTACACTTGTCATCATAATTTGGGAAAATTACAAAAAAAATTGAGCTACGTTGTGATTACCGTTTACTAATAGGAAAGAAGTTTCACCTCGATGAGTAGCTTCTCCATGCACGGAAAGCATGTATGGAACCCAACAACTTGATCCAGAATGGGGCCGATAGATTTTATTGCCAAGATCTTCACTGTGCGCATAGACTGGGTCAAGCTTGTGGGAATCATTTTCTGGAAGACGGTAGTAAATACATCAAGAAGAAATTTAAAAATGTGAATTTCAAGAAGACGGAGAAGAACATGAGTGTTGTACCTGAACGATTACGGATCCAATAAAGAGATCGAAGAATTTGGCAGAGGAGTACACCAATGTTGTCAATTTCGGTGCATCAATGACCCTGATTTTTGTTGGACCTTCTAGATCAGATACAAGCAATCTCTCAAGGAAAGGCACATTCTCAATGACCATAACGTGGAACAGCTGGAGTGATCTCTTCACAATTGATGTCTTGTTGCGGGGCCAGCAAGACACATAAATCCATCAGAGATTCGTCGAGGCGATGTGGAGGCTAATGAACCCGTGGATCTGCTTAAGACCAATGTACTCGAGCGTAGTACAGCTGCGGACCAGGTGCTCCATAGCCTGCTTCGAGATGCCAACGTCGAAGAGGTCGAGCTGCATGAGTTGATGGAGAAGAAGGGTGGGCGCGACATTAATCTAGGGAAGATAGCAGGAGCTGAAGCTAGCGCGGCGCGGCACGGCGTTAGCGTGAGGTGGAGCGCAGACGGCGGCAGAGAGCGACATCATCCAGCTTCAAAGCTGAGCTCCTCGAGCTCATCTAGGGCGGGGCATAAGAACCACTTGTCGAACTTGGCTTGGACCTTGCAGTTGGTACTAAACATGCGGATGTCGAGGCGTCTGGCTGGCCCAGGGTGCGATGAAAGGATATTGGAGACTGCGGCCATGCGTTTGCAATCCCCGTCGCAGAGGAAGTTGTCGACGGTGAGGTTGAGGGGGACACGGTGCCAGAGGGGGCGCCACCACCGGGAGAGCAGGGCGGTCTGCACGGCAGATTTGGTGGGGAGGAGGCCGATGATGACGAGCAGCATGTCATTGGGGAGGCTGCTGATGAAGTCCAGGCTCGCCGGATGCGGTATTGGCTCGAGACGCCTCCGCTTCTTGGCTACCTCGCCATCCATCTCAACTAACGACGCCGCCGGTGTACACGTGTGCTGGTCTGTGTTGTGTGCTGGCCTGCTGGGTGTGCGCGAGTGCATCCTTTTGTGCATGCCGCCGCACAGTGGTGAATTGTGCGCGAGTGCGTCCTTCACGCGGAAGAAGTGTGTCCTCAACGCGCCCTTAATTTACTAGCATGCGGGGTGCTACCCCAAGTGGTTTCAACTTTGTTTACTTCACCGTGTGTCAGATGGGTCTCTAGTTTACTTATTTTCACCCACTGCCACATGGGCCAGCACACGAAGATAGAGAACACAAGCTGACAAGGTAGCATGTGGACTGGTTGACCGGTCAACTAAACAATATACGGAGCTATACGCTGACACAATGAGCGTATATTCCGTCGGTATAGAGAGTTCGAGTGAGAGGGGAGGCCCATGAGAGATAGCAGAGAGAGAGAGAAAGAGCTACTCCCTCCGTACGATAATGTAGAGCCAACATTTTTTTAAGTCAAACTTTTGAAACTTTGACCAAGTTTATAAAGAAATTACTTATATCTACAATACCAAAGATAAATGGTAGTATGAAGTAAGTACATGTTGTGATGAATCTAATGATCGTTCCAGATGTAAATATTTTTCTCCACATATACCTGGTCAAACTTTTATGAGGTTTGACTTTTCAAAACATCCATATATGCTTATGGATGTGCGAGAGTCCCTGACTAGAGAGAGAGTGTGTGTGAAATAGAAAGAGTGAGTGAAAAAAGTGTGTGTGCATGTGTGAAAGAGACATGGACAACACACGATAAAAGTAGAGAAAAGGCGTGTGTGTCTTATGCAAACATATCACACATGCATCTTCGACAACGGAAGCGAGGTGAGGAGATAATGTGTGGTTGTGTGCAACCGAGAGAGAAAGACCCCTAGCACGTGGCCAAGAGGGGTCTAACAAACAAGGGAGAGAGGTCGAGAGAGAGATGTATGAAGAAAATGTAGACATGGAGAGGAGAGAGTGTATGTTTGTCATAAAGAGATCCCCTGGAGATCATGATGGGACTACATGGGTGGGAGATCGAGTGAAAAGGTGTGTGCGTGATAGAAGATACCCCGAGAGATACCGGGATAGACGTATGGATGGAAGGAGACAATACGTGTGTTCCAGATGGCAAGTGAGAGATAATCATACTTAGGGGGGAGTGCGTGCGCCTATGATGGAGTGAGGGATTATGGTACTTAGGGGGGTGCGTGTCACATAGAGAGAGAACAAGGGCGGAGAGTGTTGGATGGGTCTATATGTAGCGTGAGCGAGACATGTGTATGTGTGAACCAGGGAGATATAAAGTTTGATAGAGATAGAGGAGTCCCAATAAGGCTGAGTGGTGCGTCAGATAGCTGAGAGGGGGAAAGAGATATTCCATCCGCTCGATAATGCAGTGCATGTAAATTTTTTAGAAGTCGAACTTTGGAAACCTTGATCAGGTTTATGCAAGTGTTATTTATATCTACAATACCAAAGATACATCATACTAAACTACATCTCATGATGAATCTAATGGTATGTGTTTGTCATTCTTGATGTAAATGTTTTTCTCCACGTACATGGTCCAACTTTGTGATGTTTGACTTTTCAATAAATCTATATGCTATGGACCGAAGAGAGTGCCTAAGTCGAGAGAGATCAAGTGCGTGTGAAGGCGAATGAGTGAGTGTGCAAAAAGAGTATGTGTGTGAAAGAGAAAGGGACAACAAACGATAAATTAGAGAGAGTGTGTTTTTTCGTTCTTATGCAAACATATCACGCATGCATCTCCGAGATAGAAAAGCGAGGTGAGGAGATACACGAAGATAGCTAGTGTGTGATTGTTTGCAAGAGACACCCCTATAGCACATGTCCAATAGAGGTCTGGCCAACAAGGAACAAAGGTCGAGAGGGACACATGGAGAACATGGATGCATGGGGAGGGAGAGAGGGTGTGTTTGTGATAGAGAGATCCCCTCGATATCATGAGGGTACTATATGGGTGGGAGATCAAGGGAGATGCGTGCGCGATAGAAAGATGCCCCGAGAGAAATTGAGATAGACCAAGCACATATTTGTGATGGAGACTAAGATTAGCTAGTCATACACATATAGGGGGCTGCGTGTGCCTACATTTGAGTGAGAGACCATCATACTTGGCTAGGCATGAGATTGTGTGTGTGTGCGTGTGAGATGGAGAGACAACGAGGGAGAGAGATAGAGTTTTAGATGGTTCTATCGAGTTCGAGTGAGATATGCATGTGTATGTGTGACCCAGGTAGATGGAGAGTTTGAGAGAGAGAGAGAGGGAAGAGCTCCGAGACGACAGAGTGGTGCGTGAGAGAGTTAACGGCAACGAGCCAAGGAATTTGTGTGCATACGATGAGTGCACCCAAGATATTTAGCTTGGACTAGAGAATCATACATAGTGTGCGAGACAGACCTATAGATGGAGTATTTATGCATGCGAACTAGAAAGACCCCCCCCCCCACACACACACAAAGAGAGAGAGAGACGGAGAGAGAGGGATAGGGACCAAAAAGGTTTGTGTGTTGGATGTGTGTGACCGAATTGAATATTGTCGGTGAGAGAGAGAGAGAGCAGGAGTCCGAAAGAGGGGGAGGTCGCGTTTTATGCATCAAAGACTGATATAAACCATGTTTCGATACATACTTGCATTCAAATATTTAAATTGGAGAACATGTTGTCTGCAATCCACACATGAATGGAGATATGTGTATATCAAACAAGTTCATTAATTTGAATTTCAACATGTTCATGGAGTACTATAATACTGTACAACATGCTACTCGATTGAGGTGTTCAATTTTGGATTTAGTTCACTATTTTTACCTGGTGAATGAGCTATTTCATTGAATCGAGATATTTCATTTTGGGTTTGATTCCCGTTTTTGAGTGGGTCAACTATTTGTCATATAGTAAATCGCTAGCAACGAGCATGTAAAAACACATTACTCCCGAGCATCATCTCTCCATCTAAAAAAGAAGTGGCAAGCTAATATTTCAAAATTTGATTCAAATCGACTTGGTAAGGTAGACGTGGATGCTTGTTCTCCCAAAATTTGAATGAACCGTTAAACACCCTCTGCTCGGTGGAATTCACCCGAGCAAATAAATGGGAGACGCGAAATTACCGGCCTATGCGGGACACGCATCAATTGGCCCATTGTACATCGAGGGTAGGTTCACAACTTCATCTAAGCGCGCCTTCTCCTCAGTCGAAATGACATGTGCCGAATAATTCATAAACCATGGTCGGCAAAACACCCTCTCCTCGCCCGAAATAGCTCGCGCCCACTATTTCAAAACACGCTCTCCTCGCCTAAATCGCTCGCGCCCACTATGTTTGAAAACATGCCCTCCTCGCCCGAAATCGCTCGCGCCCACTATATTTCAAAACATGCCCTCCTCGCCCGAAGTCGCTCACGCCCACTATTTGGGAGAAGCAAAGTTACTCTACAATCCCCGACCCTCAGTACACAGACCCAAGCCGAGAAGCCTAAAGGCAGGGGTAGAACTGTAACCCCCCCCACACACACACATTTCAGACAAATGCGTTCGTAAGACATGGTTCCCCCTCCCAATTCCCCATTCATACCTCGTGGGCGCCAAATCACCTTCTCCCCGGAAGCTCCCTTCTCCCGAGTCGCGAAACCTCAGCCCCTCCTCCATGGCGCCCCCACCGCACCAAATTCACAGCCGCCCTCCTCTCTAATCTCGGAGACGCTGCCCATTTGCCGACATGCACTCGCCCGTGTGCCTCTTACTCTGTGCTGCCAGAGCTGCCTCGACGATGGCCGCGTGAACCGTACCGGAGCCGATTCACCCCCGCCGTTGTTCACGGGGCTGGAGCGACTCCAACTTTGGACCCGTCCAGAGCCCCAGCGCTGCTTCCCCATAGCCATCGACCATCACGACATCTCTGCTTCCCTGCTGCTGGTAGCCACTGCAACCACGTTGGCCTCACAGACTAGGCAGCTGGAGCTGCCTACTTCACCGGGCCGCCAGATAGGTCGCACCCTCATCTCAAATCACTTTATTTAGGCGTCAGTTGTCTGAACTCTTATTCTGGGCCAATGGATTCCCAATGGGAAGCAGCACCCCTCGAGCCGACAGAGCTCCTAGGCTGCCAGTTGGCTGGTGTCTAACGTAAGGGTGCGGGGGCGCAAGTTCACCATGGAAGCAACACTTAGATGGCTATCTTAGAGTTGTGTGGGTTGAAGGTACTGCCGCCGCCGGATCTGGATGACGGTGAGTCTTTGTGGATTAGCACGGGGGCAGCGCAACCACGACGGGGAGCGGGGTTTTTGTCGGGGCCATGGACGGTGGAGGCAGGCTGCTCTGCCGGTGGTCGCTGGCTCTTCGGGGAAGATTCCGAATAGTGTCAGCCGAGAGGCACAAGACGATCATCAAGCCATCCGGCGTAGATCGGACAATACCAAAATAAAATAAAATCGTGTGACCCCAATTTAGTCTTCAGTCAACAGACGTGTGACCACTCTCGTACCTTGCTGTTGATCTCTTAGGGTATTTCTTCAGATCAGAGAGATGTGTCGTTCTTAACATTATGCGTATTCTGCATCTTCAGCCACACCGTCTTCTGACTCACCGTAGCTGCCCCAATAAGGGAAGCATACACCAGAAGGGAGCTATAGTCCCCACTCAATAGTTTCCTGCATCGAATGCACGTGCCCGACATGGACAGCCACAACAACTGCAGGGCCATCGACAAGTCAACACATGATGCTCACTCCTATGGATGGCGGCCAGATAGGTTGTACCATCATCTTACTTGTGTGCAATATTTATGGCTTTGTTATTCTTCTAAGCATGGAAAATAGATTATCACATTTCACTATATATTCATGCCGATCTCTTATGGGTCTTGTTCAGGAGTTAATGATGTTCCGTAGTTCAACTAAGAGACTTGTTCTTTAGGTAACGTTGTTCCATAGTTATCATCCATCAGCCAATGCTATCCCACAGGCTGGTGATTATCGTATTATACCACTTCTAGTATAACCTATGTTGTTCCTTAATACTTTTGTGTGCCATCTAGTTAATCTCGAGTACAAATGATACATATTATGTATCTTTCATCTGTGTTCTCCCTTTAGTTTTTGAGACCTATTGCTGCTAGTTAACCCCAGTCCTACTATTTATGTCATCTCCTACAGGCACTCATTACATAAATTTAACTATTAGTTGTCTTCCATGCATGTCAAATATAATTGCACACACTGATTTATCCACAAGAACCTCATGGAGCAATGTAAC
Source organism: Triticum dicoccoides (assembly GCF_002162155.2). NCBI lineage: Eukaryota > Viridiplantae > Streptophyta > Magnoliopsida > Poales > Poaceae > Triticum > Triticum dicoccoides. The sequence continues at coordinate 515,111,737 of NC_041384.1, read as the reverse complement.
GGCCAACAAACTTGACGTCAATGATACCCAATATGATGGAAAATGTAAAGGCAGTTCTTCACAAGACTTGCAGAAAGATGATGAATCCTATTCACCCCATAAGGTCCTTGCTCTAACTTGGCCCTTGATATGGGTACAACATGCATATAATGTCCTGGAGTGCATCTACTCTGTTGCAATGCCTTGTGCTTAGCCTGCTGATCATGCATGTAAATATGGCATGCCTTCCTGTTTTTCAGTACCTATTCCATTCATGATAACATGTTTTCAAATTCAAGTACTGTCATTCTACTCTATCGCAATGCCATCTGCTTAGTTTGGACATCATGCTTCTCAATATCTTATGCAATGTTATTCATCAGTATGTACTCCATCTGTCTACCATACCATGTCTTTTACATTGAAGTGTTGTTCTAGTGGTCTCTTGCAATGCCATCTTAGTTTCCCAATCATACACGCATATGTTGCCTTAGTGTTTTTCTGTATGTATTCCGCTAGCATACCGTTTTACATTCAAGTAGTGTTTTTTACACTGTTGTCCTGTCGTATCCCTAGCTCTTACATCATACTCCCTCCGTCTGGATTACATGTCGCAGAAATGGATAAAACTGGATGTATCTAGAACTGAAATACGCCTAGACCCATCCATTTATTTTTGGATGGAGGGAATACATGTCAATATCTCATGCCTTTCTATTCTTTAGTACCTATTCCATCTCTGTTGTAGCATGTTTTATAATTGAAGCACCATTCTTCTATATAAGGCATGCAAGGGGAAGACGTCTATGTTAGAATCTAAAGGTTTACAAACCAGGTCTTGGCAAAAGATCCAAATGCTAGGAGATAATAAACCAAATCCAGTTTTCATAGATACGGCTCTAGCACAGAGAAAACCAACTCCCACTGATAATAAGTAGATTCCAGTGGCCAAAGAACTAGTCCGCTCCAGTCCAGCAAAAATATGTCAACTCCATTTTAAGAAGCGTGTGCATATTCTCGCATCATGAAATTTATAGCATTCTGATCATATTTTCTACATGTTTCTTACACATCTCTCTTTTAGAAAATAAGGTTAAACGATAGAGGACTTCCTCCATTGGGATCGTATTCGAGAAAAATATCTTGCGGGAATTCTCTGTGCTCCAATGCTGATGTAAGTACATGTTGTATATCACTATAATTTTACATCAGCATGTATTTTGTTAATCTACATGAATCCAACCTTTATATGATCTAATTTAGTTGTAGAAAAATGTTAAAGGCGCCAATGTTTATTTTTGTAAGGAAAACTGCCTGGTAGTTTTGCATACTGAGCTGCATGAGTGTACTATCTCATATCATGCACATTACTGAATTGTAGTGCTGCTCTGGTTGCCCATTCATTCATTTTGTCAATGTTGCTTTCATATTACCTTACCTGGCTGATGATAGTTGTGCCATATTGTGTTAATTTGGTGCAGGCTATTGCCCAAACGTTCGTCGTGTCAATGTTGATTTCCAATTATCTGACCTGGCCAATGATAGCAATGCTAGTGTGTTAATTTGGTGCAGGCTGCTGAAGATAAGAAGACAAACTCTGAAAATAGCAAGGCAACCCCATTGTTTCTTTCCGATAAATCTAGGCTAGGTAATATGGCAATAACTCATGATTAATCTATTTGGTTCCCCTCCTAATTTATGTTATGATGCAGTGGTCGAGACACTCTCCACTATTAATAATACAAGCCTGCCAAAATCGCCATCTGAATCTGTTCAGTTTCCTCTATCTCGAATGCAACGGAAAAAAGTATGTTTGTGAACCGATCAATGGCTGAAGCAATGATGGAAATGGTGGAGGAATCAGAGGCGCACATTCGTGCGCAACAACAACTGATCAATGTTTTCAGAGACAATGTAGCAAAGCAGCAAGAACTTGCCCACATGCTTATGGGCATCATCCGCGCTGAGTAGCAGATTGTGATGTTGTAGATCGATAGGTTCTGTTCATTTATTTGCACTGGCATCAATCTTTGATTGCCCAGTGGATGTAATTTCCTGTAATATATGCTAGATGTGCATCGTTTTCCCTGTATGTCGTACCTTTGCTTGATCGGTTTTGGTCCTGTGCATAATTGCTCGTCGTAATGGGCTCAAATTATCTAATTCGGCCTAAAGACATGTATGAACTTTAGTGGGCCCATTAAGTTAATGGGCCGTTACCAGGCCGACATTGAAGCGGGCGATAGGTGGGCCCATTTGATTTCGCGGGCCATTAACAAGTCGTTACTAAGGTCGGGCTACATATGGCCCAACTATACTGTGGGCCTTTAGCAGGCTAAAAGAGACAGCGGGCTCGTACTGGATCATGAAGAGCATGGGCCGCTAAGAGGCCGAAAGTCAGGTCATATAGTAAATGGCCCAACTGTGTTGTGGGCCTTTAGCAAGCCGAAAGAGAAAATGGGCTGGTATTGGACCATGAAGAGCATGGGTCGTTAAAAGGCCAAAACTCAGGTCCGACTACAAATGGCCCAACTCATTTATGGGCCATCAACGGGCTGAAAGACACACCGGGCTGGGAATTGGCCCAACACTTAAATGGGTCACTAAAAGGCCGAAACTAAGATCCGACTACAAATGGCCCAACTCATTTATGGGCCGTCAACAGGCTGAAAGACACACCGGGCTAGAAATTGGCCCAACACTTAAATGGGTCGCTAAAAGGCCGAAAGATGTACATCCTGAAAATTGGCCCATCCCTTGAATGGGTCGTTAACAGGCCGAAATCACATGAGGCTGATATTGAGCCCAAATATATAGCGGGCTGTTAACGGGATCGAACTGACGATGGGTTGCAATGGTGTCAAATCTTTAACGGGCCGTGGGCTTAAATGGACCTGACACAAGTAGGCCTTATATGGGCCGGCCTGCTAATTTTTACTGGGGCGGCCTTTTCACCGGAATGGGCCACTGTTGGGCCTTGCCACGTGTCGACCTATCATAGGCGCCTCCTGTCCAATGAGTGGATGACATATGTCCCAACGGTGAGCCAACACGTGTTTCCTCCGGCCAATGAGAATTTTACACGTGGAAAATCCCCCATTGGTCCGGGCTATTAACGGGTTATCGGATCCGAAACCGGACCCGATAGCTTAAGGGCGACCCGTTACGGTGGATGCCATGTGTCGGTCACCCTTGACGAAGGCACTTTCATGACGCACCATTTATCGTCATGGAAGTGGACACTTTCGTGATGATAATTTTGGTAATGTCATGGAACACTTCTACGACAGCACATGTATGACTATCTTGATTCTGTCATAAAATTGTCATGGATGTACATGCATGACAGAAAATGTGACCTACTGTGACAAACACGTATCATCACGGAAGTGTCTTTTTTTGTAGTGTAATGGCCAAGGCCGACGTGGGGTGGCTATGGCACCGACGGCTAGCCCACGTTGGCATGAGAAATTTACAAGCTCTCTTAAAGGGGAGCACATCCTTGGACTAACCAATGTGTCTTTTGCCAAAGATCGTCCTTGTAGTGCTTGCATTGCCGGAAAGTTTCATGAAAAATCTCATAAAGTGAAGACAATCATCACCACCTTGAGGCCCCTTGAGCTTATCCATTTGGATCTTTTTGGGCCTCCAACTTATGATAGTTTGGGAGGGAGGATGTATTGTCTTGTCATTGTTGATGACTTCACAAGGTATACTTGGATGTTCTTTCTCAAGACCAATGATGAAACTCAAGAAACCTACATCAACTTTGCCAAAGAAGCTCAACGTCAACATAATTGTGAGATCAAGGCAATTTGAAGTGACAATGGCACCAAGTTCAAGAACTACATGATGGATGAATTCTTGAGTGAAGAGGGGATAAATCATCAATATGTCGCGCCATATACTCCCCAACGAAATGGTGTTGCGGAGAGGAAGAATCGGACTCATATTGAGATGGCTAGGACCATGCTTGACAAGTACAAGTCTCCCTACAAGCTTTAGGCCGAAGCCATCAACACCGCGTGTCATGCTTCAAATTGTCTTTATCTTCGCAAGCTCAAGAACAAGACCCCATATGAGCTCCTAATCGGGAGAAAGCCTAATGTCAAATACTTTCGGGTATTCGGTTGTAAGTGTTTCATTCTAAACAGGAAATCCCGGTTAGCTAAGTTTGAGCATAGAACTTATGAGGGCATATCTGTTGGATATGCATCAAACTCTCATGCTTACCAAGTTCTTAATAAATCCATTGGATGCATTGAGGAAATGGTAAATGTGGAGTTTGATGAAGATAGCCGCTCCCGTGTGGAGCAAAATGTTCCTAGTGTTGTAGGTGATGAGCCTCCTTCACAACCTATAAGGACAATGGGGATAGGCTATATTATTCCACATGAAACACCCCAAGTCCAAGTAGAAGAAGAAGGAGTAAGAGCCCCTCTTGTGGAGTCTCCATAAGGGAAGTCATCACCGGCACCTCTTGTACAAGATGCTACGAGAGATTAGGAACTTATCCAAGAAAAAGATCAAGTCCCTCATATTCCCGAGCAAGATCAAGGGCAAGCTCATTCAAATGGTGAAGAACCAACTATTGAGGCTCAATATCAAGCTCAAGTTCGTGACCAAGATCAAGATCAACCCCAACCGCAAGTGTCCTCATCATCGTCTCTTCCCAATGAGAAAGAACTTGTGGTTGCGAAGAGAAGGGTGTATCCGAGGCTGAAACAATCTCAAGGACAAGCTTCCTCATCAAGTTCTAAACCAAGTGAAGAAGATCTTGCAATCAAGGAGCAAAAAGTGGCCGCCAAGCTAAAGCATCTTCAACATCTCACCGAGAACATCTATGGAAGCATCAAAAAAGGGGGTAACTATTCGTAGACATTTGGCAAACTTTTGTGAGCATCACTCGTTTGTCTCTTGTGTTGAGCCCCTTAAGGTGGAAGATGCACTTGATGATCCGGATTGGATAGATGCCATGCATGAAGAACTTAACTCAACAACTTCACCCGCAACAAAGTATGGACCCTTGTGGAAAGACCCAAAGAGCATCATAATGTCATTGGAACAAATTGGATCTTCAAGAACAAACAAGATGAACATGTACAAGTAATAAGGAACAAGGCAAAGTTAGTGGCACAAGGTTTCACCCAAGTTGAAGGTTTGGAATTTGGTGAAACTTTTGCCCCCGTTGCTCGTCTCGAATCCATTCTCATCTTGCTTGCCTATGCCTCTCATCATGATTTTAAATTATTTCAAATGGATGTGAAGAGTGCATTTCTTAATGATCCTCTTAAGGAGTTGGTGTATGTCAAGCAACCTCCCGGGTTCGAAGTCCCCGATCACCCCTCTCATGTTTATGAACTCCATAAGGTGCTCTATGGACTCAAGCAAGCACCTCATGCTTGGTATGATCACCTTACGGCATTCCTAAGCAAGAAGGGGTAATAGATTCCACTCTCTTCACAAAGAGGGTATAAGGAGAGTTATTTGTTTGCCAAATGTATGTTGATGATATTATCTTTCGGTCCACTAACCATGCTATTAATGTTGAGTTTGAGAATCTTATGACTAAAGAATTTACTATGAGCATGATGGGAGAGTTGAAGTTCTTCCTCGGTTTTCAAGTGAAGCAATTGAGAGGAGGAACCTTAATCAACCAATCTCTTTATATTCAAGACATGCTCAAGAGGTTCAAAATGCAAGATGTCAACCCAATGAAGACACCCATGCCCACAAATGGCCAACATCATCCTGATCCCAATGGTAAAGAAGTGGATCAAAAGGTATATGGCACCATGATTGGTTCCTTGCTTTACCTTTGTGCATCTAGACCGGATATTATGTTGAGTGTGTGTATGCATACAAGATTTCAATCTGCTCCTAAGGAGAGCCACTATTCAGCAGTGAAAAGAATCCTTCGATATTTGGTTCATACCCCAAACTTGGGCCTTTGGTATCCCAAAGGATCATCTTTTGAGTTAATGGGATACTCGGATACGGATTTGGCCGGAGACAAGGTTGACCGCAAGTCCACTTCCGGTTCATGTCAATTCCTAGGGAGATCGTTGGTAAGTTGGTCTTCAAAGAAGAAAAATTGTATATCCCACTCAACGGCTGAAGCCGAGTACATTGCTGCCAGAAGTTGTTGTGCTCAGTAATTATGGATGATGCAAACTTTAATGGATTATGGTGTCAAATGTGACAAAGTGCCTCTTTGGTGCGACAATGAAAGTGCATTCAAGATCGCCGAGAACCCAGTTCAACACAGCAAGACCAAGCATATTGAGATTTGTCATCACTTCATTAGGTATCATGTGGCCAAGGGAAACATTAAACTACTCCATGTCAACACTGAGAATCAACTAGCCGATATCTTCACCAAGCCACTTGAAGAAGCAAGATTCTGTGAGTTAAGGCATGAGCTAAATATCATGGATATAAGTAACTTGGGTTGAAATTCTTTCTCATGCACACATACTTGTTGGGCAATGCAGTATTTCAAAATTTTCCTACGATCACGCAAGATCTATCTAGGAGATGCATAGCAACAAGAGGGGAGAGTGTGCCTACGTACCCTCGTAGACCGAAAGCGGAAGCGTTGAGTAACGCGGTTGATATAGTCGAACGTCTTCATGATCCAACTGATCAAGCACCGAACGCACGACAACTCTGCGATTTGCACACGTTCAGCTCAGTGACGTCCCTGGAACTCTAGATCCAGCTGAGGCTGAGGGAGAGTTTCCTCAGCACAACGGCGTGTTGATGGTGATGATGAAGTTACCGACGCAGGGCTTCACCTAAGCACTACGACAATATGACCGAGGTGGAAAACTGTGGAGGGGGGCACCGCACATGGCTAAGAAATCAACTTGTGAGTCTATGGGGTGCCCCCTCCCCCATATATAAAGGAGGGGAGGAGGGGGCCGGCTGGCCTCAAGGGGCGCGCCCCAAGGGGAGGAATCCTACTCCTACTAGGAGTAGGTTCCCCCCTCTCCTAGTCCAACAAGGAGGGGGAGGAAGGAGTAAGGGGAGAGAAGGAAGGAGGGGGGGTGCCGCCCCCACCCCTTGTCCAATTCGTACTGGGGGCGCGCCACCTCCTGGCCGGCCCTCTCTCCTCTAAGGCCCATGGTGGCCCATTAACTTCCCGGGGGTTCCGGTAACCCTCCGGCACTCTGGTTTTATCTGAAACTCTCCGGAACACTTCCGGTGTCCGAACAACATGGTCCAATATATCAATATTTATGTCTAGACTATTTTGAGACTCCTCGTCATGTTCGTGATCTCATCCGGGACTCTAAACAACCTTCGGTACATCAAATCACATAGCTCATAATACATATCGTCATCAAATGTTAAGCGTGCGGACCCTACGGGTTCGAGAACTATGTAGACATGACCAAAACATATCTATAGTCAATAACCAATAGAGGAACCTGGATGCTCATATTGGTTCCTACATTTTCTACGAAGATCTTTATCGGTCAAACCGCACAACAACATACGGTGTTCCCTTTGTCATCAGTATGTTACTTGCCCGAGATTCAATCATCTGTATCATCATACCTAGTTCAATCTCGTCACCCTCAAGTCTCTTTACTCGTTCTGTAATGCATCATCCCATGACTAACTCATTAGTCACACTGCTTGCCAGGCTCATAGTGATGTGCATTGCCGAGAGGGCCCAGAGATACCACTCCGATACACGGAGTGACAAATCCTAATCTCGATCTATGCCAACTCAACGAACATCATCGGAGACACCTGTAGAGCATCTTTATAATCACCTAGTTCCATTGTGACGTTTGATAGAACACAAGGTGTTCCTCCGGTATTCAGGAGTTGCATAATCTCATAGTCATGGGAACATGTATAAGTCATGAACAAAGCAATAGCAATAAACTAAACGATCATAGTGCTAAGCTAATGGAGATGTGATCTCGTTCATCAAATGACAACACATGTCTATGACTAGGAAACTTAACCATCTTTGGTTAACGAGCTAGTCAAGTAGAGGCATACTAGGGACACTCTGTTTGTCTATGTATTCACACATGTACTAAGTTTCCGGTTAATACAATTCTAGCATGAATGATAAACATTTATCATGATATAAGGAAATATAAATAACAACTTTATTATTGCCTCTAGGGCATATTTCCTTCAGTCTCCCACTTACCACGACACTCTGCTTAGAACTGCACCAATTGACAACTCCACCATTCAATAAAAATACGTATCCGGTTTGTGACTTAGCTAGAGTCCTCTGGATCAGTGTCAAAGCTTGCATTGACATAACAATTTACGACGAGCTCTTTGTCACCTCCATAAATGAGAAACATATCCTTAGTCCTTTTCAGGTATTTCAGGATGTTCTTGACCGCTGTCTAGTGATCCACTCCGGGATTACTTTGGTACCTCCCTGCTAAACTAATAGCAAGGCACACATCAGGTCTGGTACACAACATTGCATACATGATAGAACCTATGGCTGAGTCATAGGGAATGACTTTCATTTTCTCTCTATCTTCTACAGTGGTCGGGCATTGAGTCTGACTCAACTTCACACCTTGTAACACAGGCAAGAACCCTTTCTTTGCTTGATCCATTTTGAACTTCTTCAAAACTTTATCAAGGTATGTGCTTTGTGAAAGTCCAATTAAGCGTCTTGATCTATCTCTATAGATCTTGATGCCCAATATATAAGCAGCTTCACCGAAGTATTTCATTCAAAAATTATTATTCAAGTATCCTTTTATGCAATTCAGAAATTCAGTACCATTTCTGATTAACAATATGTATCCACATATAATATCAGAAATGCCACAGAGCTCCCACTCACTTTCTTGTAAATACAGGCTTCTCCAAAAGTCTGTATAAAACCATATGCTTTGATCACACTATCAAAGCATATATTCCAACTCCGAGATGCTTGCACCAGTCCATAAATGGATCGCTGGAGCTTACACACTTTGTTAGCACCTTTCGGATCGACAAAACCTTCTGGTTGCATCATATACAACTCTTCTTTAAGATGTCCATTAAGGAATGCAGTTTTGACTGCCAAATTTCATAATCATAAAATGCGGCAATTGCTAACATGATTCGGACGGACTTAAGCATCGCTACGGGTGAGAAGGTCTCATCGTAGTCAACTCCTTGAACTTGTCAAAAACCTTTTGCAACAAGTCGAGCTTTGTAGACAGTAACATTACCGTCAGCATCAGTCTTCTTCTTGAAGATCCATTTATTCTCTATGGCTTGTCGATCATCGGGCAAGTCAACCAAAGTCCACACTTTGTTCTCATACATGGATCCCATCTCAGATTTCATGGCCTCGAGCCATTCTGCGGAATCTAGGCTCATCATCACTTCCTCATAGTTCGTAGGTTCGTCATGGTCAAGTAACATGCCTTCCAGAACAGGATTACCATACCACTCAGGTGCGGATCGTACTCTGGTTGACCTACGAGGTTCGGTAGTAACTTGATCAGAAGTTTGATGATCATCATCATTAGCTTCCTCACTAATTGGTGTAGGAATCACTAGAACTGTGATGAACTACTTTCCAATAAGGGAGAAGGTATAGTTACCTCATCAAGTTGTAATTTCCTCCCACTCACTTCTTTTGAGAGAAACTCCTTCTCTAGAAAGGATCCATTCTTAGCAACAAATACCTTTCCTTCGGATTTGTGATAGAAGGTGTACCCAACAGTCTCCTTTGGTTATCCTATGAAGACACATTTCTCCGATTTGGGTTCGAGCTTATCAGGTTGAAGCTTTTTCACATAAGCATCGCTGCCCCAAACTTTAAGAAATGACAACTTGGGTTTCTTTCCAAACCATGGTTGATATGGTGTCATCTCAACGGATTTTGACGGTGCCCTATTTAACATGAATGCAGTCGTCTCTAAAGCATAACCCCAAAACGATAGCAGTAAATCAGTAAGAGACATCATAGATCGCACCATGTCTAATAAAGTGCGGTTATGATGTTCGGACACACCATTACGCTGTGGTGTTCTAGGTGGCATGAGTTGTGAAACTATTCCACATTGTTTCAAATGAAGACCAAACTCATAACTCAAATATTCACCTCCACGATCAGATCGTAGAAACTTAATTTTCTTGTTACGATGGTTTTCCACTTCACTCTAAAATTCTTTGAACTTTTCAAATGTTTCAGACTTATGTTTCATCAAGTAGATATACCCATATCTTCTCAAATCATCTGTGAAGGTCAGAAAATAATGATACCCGCCACGAGCATCAACACTCATCGGACCGCATACATCAGTATGTATTATTTCCAATAAGTCTGTTGCTCGTTCCGTTGTTCCGGAGAACGGAGTCTTAGTCATCTTGCCCATGAGGCATGGTGCGCGAGCATCAAGTGATTCATAATCAAGTGATTCCAAAAGCCCATCGGCATGGAGTTTCTTCATGCGCTTTACACCAATATGACCTAAACGGCAGTGCCACAAATAAGTTGCACTATCATTATTAAACTTATATCTTTTGGCTTCAATACTATGAATATGTGTATCACTACTATCGAGATTCAATAAAAATAGACCACTCATTATGGGTGCATGACCGTAAAAGATATTACTCATATAAATAGAACCATTGTGACAGCCTGGTTTTTGCCTTCTCTCTTTTCCCGGACTTTCTTTTGCATCTGCTTTGGATTTGGAGTTTTGAATCAATTCAAATGGACTTGAACACTTGGGCTTACCCTTCATTTTCACCCAAGTGACCCATCCACCTCTAATACACTTTTCCTTCTCTAAAAAACTCCAACAAAATCCCAAAGAATATTTCTCATAAAAGAAAAATATTCATTTTCTTCCCTGAAAATCACTTCAGAGAAGTGTGCTCCAAAGCAACCCCATTTTTCCTTGCCCACAAAAATCTGAGAAAATTCCCAATTATTCTTTGAACCCTAGGGCACCTCCCTGAGAAAAAAATATTGCATAACCTTTTGTAATATTTTTTCTACAGAAAATCATTTTTGTTCTAGACCAAATAACCGGTTTCTACAGCAAGTACCATTTTCCTTGATCCAATGAGGCTGATTTTTTCTTGAGCATCATTACCCTCCTAAGAAACTGCTAACCACCAAAAATCAGCCCTAAAACCTCTCTGGTTTGACCACAATCAAGCTCACAAGTTTCTGTCCAGAAACTTGCCAGCAAGAGAGCCACTCCCACAGTGCACCTGCGACCAAGCCAACTATGCAAAACAACCAAAACCACTAAGGACTAACTGCCAGACATGAATTTATGGCAAGTCGTGGCTCTATGCCAGAGTTCACGCGGTGACCACGCATGTGCACGGTGCCAACGTGCTTGTTGACATGCTCTGGATGCCGCTGAACGCTCTGTTCATCGCGTGCTCGCTTCCCCGGCTGACGCACCTTGCCAAACCTCGCCACCATCTTTGTTTGAACGCCCTTAACTCCCTCCTGGCGCTCACCGACGCCGGAGCTCGCCGCAGCGAGCATGGGCATGGCGCAGCCAAGGCAATAGTGTGCCCGTGCCCCTGTGCTCATCGCGTACCGCGCTCCTGTGCTCGTTGCTGCTCGTCTACAGCCTCCGCGTGATCTCCAACGTCTTCCCACTCTCTCACTGACGCCATTCGTCGTCGGGTGGTGCTCCAGAGAGCTCCGACGAGCTCTCGATCCCCGCCTCAGCCTTGCCTATATAAAGCCCCCTCCCGAGCTCATTTCTCTTCACTCACACACTCATCACATCTCCACAACCCCGTAGGAAGCCGCGGCCTGGCCGGGCAGGCCTCTGGCCGCCGTCCCCGTCCCGAGCTCGCCGGCGATCCCCGTCCTAGGCCCCCTCCCTCTCTAGAGCCGCTCGTGCTTCACCTACCCCACATGTGTGTTCGTGGTGATCCACTGGTGTGAGCTGGTGCCGTTGGAGCTGCTGGACCGGCCTTGCCTTGCCAAAATCGCCAACTTCGATGAGCCCCGCCCGCTGCCGCCATTGGAGAGCTCTGTTCCGATCCCATCCGGCTACCCCTATCCACGCTACGGGTACGGGAAGGTGCGTCTCGATCTCCTCTCCCATCCTATCCCTTTGGATCTGGCCAAGGAGCCCTCCTCACCGACGTGAGCTCCGATGGAGCCTCGCCGTGCTCTGTTTCCTTCTCCCCTCCCTCTGACCTGACCAATGGGGCCCACTGTCAGCCACTCAGACAGCGGCCGAAGCGGTATGAGTGGTGGTGCCCGGGCGTTTTACGCCTTCAACGTCACCCCCCTTGGATTTTCTCTTTAATTCAAATTTAGTTCAAATTTTGACCAAACTTTGACCAGCTATAACTCTTATTCTACAAGTCCAAATGAGTTGATTCTTTTTGCATTCTGTTCTTACTGGAAAATCCTAGCAGCACACCCAAAATGGGATTTTTCCTTGCTGCCTAGAATTTCTGGTAATTTTCAGAAGTGTTCTTGATATTTTCTTTTTTCCATTTGAATTATTTCCAGAAGGTGAACCTTGTCTTGAAGGCATCCAGGAGGAGTGTGGAGCTCCTCTGCACTAAGGCAAGCCACAGAAACATTTTCATTGTTTCTTTGCAATGTTCATGATTGTCTACTTGAATTTATATGTTATTCATTGCATATTGTATTACATTAAATAATTGCTTGTGTTATTTACTTTGTCATGATCAAAATGCTTAGTTAACAGAAGTGAATGCTTGAACTAGTAAAATGTAGTTTGAGTAGATGATCTATGTAAATTTCTATGGTGATATGATTAGCGGTATTATTTTTCCTATATACACGCATATATAATTTTTATTTGATTAATGTCAACTAAAGTGATGAGTATGCATAACAAGTTGGAAAGGACCAGAAGTGTTGAGAGTTAAGTTTGTGCAAGTAGAACTTTGAATGAAGTTGATCTGTAAGATATGTGATGCATGTTATATAGTTGCATAAGCATGGCATATATTGACTCGAGCATTTTATTTCAAGTTAAACCTGATGATAATTGAACTTGAACATAAAGTTGATCGGGTCATGGTGCCACTGAATCGGGCTGACAAGTGCAACCACATTTTCCTTTATGGGGAGGCCCTTAGTCGTCCGTTGTCATGCCTTTTGTCGGTGCCCTGTTCGTAAGTAAGTCACACCATGGATCAACTGTTAATAATAAATCTGGCACACTAATGAAATTACATTGCACTGGTTGGATCATGATGAACTCAGTGAGACTGACCATTGTGGGATCACGTGTGATTCAGAAGTGATCATGGTTTGGTTACGAGATAACCAGTTGGACCAAGTATGGTCCCTTCGTGCTTCGTCGTCAGCATGGTTCGATCGTGAGGCAACCATGTTGGTAAGAGAGTCTGAGTGACTCGATGCACAAGTTTGGTTTCACTGCATGAGTAGCATGATGTTGTTTGCATTTAACCTGATTAAATGTCAAGATATTGTTTGTCATTATGGTTATGTTTGCTGTGAGCTTGCAAGTACATTCAATGTACTGACCTGGCGTGTTATGCCAGATTTTAGGAAAGTCTAACTGGATCGGAGTGCTGCCATGTCTAGATCGTGTCCACATCGGTGTCCCTGCGCTATGGAGTCCCGCTACATCATTGTTCCGTTGCCGTGTAGATGTCGTGCTCGAGGCCCCCTTTATGTCCACTAAATAATGTACATATTGTTCAGCCGCACCGAGTATGCCGCTTGGCCTCGCAACTTGATGTAACATCACACTTTGCTTCCGCTAGTTCAATAAATTGGTGTTTTATGTACCAAGATGTTGTGTGTTGCCAGAAGACATGATCTCTGGGTTGGCCATACAAGCTAAACCGGTTGCTCTGAGACGGGGTGCCATAACAACCATTATTCTCTGATTTAAATGAATAACCATCTCGCATCAAACAAGATCCATATGTAATGTTCATGCTTAACGTTGGCACCAAATAACAATTATTCAGGTCTAATACTAATCCCGAAGGTAGATTTAGAGGTAGTGTGGAAACCGCGATCACATCGACTTTGGAACCATTTCCCACGTGCATCGTCACCTCGTCCTTAGCCAATCTTCGCTTAATCCGCAGCCCATATTTCGAGTTGCAAATATTAGCAACAGAACCAATATCAAATACCCAGGCACTACTGCGAGCATTAGTAAGGTACACATCAATAACATGTATATCAAATATACCTTTCACTTTGCCATCCTTCTTATCCGCCAAATACTTGGGGCAGTTCCGCTTCCGGTGACCAGTCCCTTTGCAGTAGAAGAACTCAGTCTCGGGCTTAGGTCCAGACTTGGGCTTCTTCATTTGAGCAACAACTTGCTTGTCGTTTTTCTTGAAGTTCGCCTTCTTCTATTTGCCCTTCTTCTTGAAACTAGTGGTCTTGTTGACCATCAACACTTGATGCTCCTTCTTGATTTCTACCTCCGCAGCCTTTAGCATTTCGAAGAGCTCGGGAATTGTCTTATCCATCCCTTGCATATGATAGTTCATCACGAAGCTTTTGTAGCTTGGTGGCAGTGATTCAAGAACTCTGTCAATGACACTATCATCAGGAAGATTAACTCCCAGTTGAGTCAAGTGGTTGTGGTACCGAGACATTCTGAGTATATGTTCACTGACAGAACTATTCTCCTCCATCTTGCAGCTATAGAACTTATTGGAGACTTCATATCTCTCAATTCGGGCATTTTCTTGAAATATTAACTTCAACTCCTAGAACATCTCATATGCTCCATGACGTTCAAAACACCGTTGAAGTCCCGATTCTAAGCCGTAAAGCATGGCACATTGAACTATCGAGTAGTCATGAGCTTTACTCTGCCAGATGTTCACAACATCTGGTGTTGCTCCTGCAGCGGGCTTTGCACCTAGCGGTGCTTCCAGGACGTAATTCTTCTGTGCAGCAATGAGGATAATCCTCAAGTTATGGACCCAGTCCGTGTAGTTGCTACCGTCATCTTTCAACTTAGCCTTCTCTAGGAACGCATTAAAATTCAACGGAACAACAGCACGGGCCATTTATCTACAATAACATAGACATGCAAAATACTATCAGGTACTAATTTAATGATAAATTAAAGTTCAATTAATCATATTACTTAAGAACTCCCACTTAGATAGACATCCCTCTAGTCATCTAAATGATCACGTGATCCATATCAACTAAACCATGTCCGAACATCACGTGAGATGTAGTAGTTTTCAATGGTGAATATAACTATGTTGATCATATCTACTAATGATTCACGCTTGACCTTTCGGTCTCAGTGTTCCGAGGCCATATCTGCATATGCTAGGCTCGTCAAGTTTAACCCAAGTATTCTGCTTGTGCAAAACTGGCTTGCACCCATTGAATGTGAACGTAGAGCTTATCACACCCGATCATCACGTGGTGTCTCGGCACGACGAACTGTAGCAATGGTGCATACTCAGGGAGAACACTTATACCTTGAAATTTAGTGAGAGATCATCTTATAATGCTATCGTCATACTAGGCAAAATAAGATGCATAAAAGATACACATCACATGCAATCATTATAAGTGATATGATATGGCCATCATCATCTTGTGCCTTTGATCTCCATCTCCAAAGCACCGTCATGATCACAATCGTCACCGGCTTGACACCTTGATCTCCATCTAGCATCATTGTTGTCTCACCAACTATTGCTTCCACGACTATCGCTGCCGCTTACTGACAAAGTAAAGCAATTACATGGCGATTGCATTTCATACAATAAAGCGACAACCATATGGTTCCTGCCAGTTGCCGATAACTTTGTTACAAAACATGATCATCTCATACAACAATTTATATAATCACGTCTTGACCATATCACACACAACATGCCCTGCAAAAACAAGTTAGACGTCCGCTATTTTGTTGTTGCAAGTTTTACGTGACTGCTACGGGCTTCTAGCAAGAACCGTTCTTACCTACGCATCAAAACCACAACGATTTTTCATCAAGTGTGTTGTTTTAACCTTCAATAAGGACCGGGCGTAGTCACACTTGATTCAACTAAAGCTGGAGAAACAGACACCCACTAGCCACATGTGTTCGAAGCACATCGGTAGAACCAGTCTGATGAACGCGGTCATGTAATGTCGTCTGGGTCGCTTCATCCAACAATACCGCCGAATCAAAGTATGACATGCTGGTAAGCAGTATGACTATTATCGTCCACAACACTTTGTGTTCTACTCGTGCATATAACATCTACGCATAGAACTGGCTCGGATGCCACTGTTGGGGAATGCAGTATTTCAAAATTTTCCTATGATCATGCAAGATCTATCTAGGAGATGCATAGCAATGAGAGGGGAGAGTGTGTCTATGTACCCTCATAGACCGAAAGCAGAAGCGTTGAGTAACACGGTTGATGTAGTCGAACGTCTTCACGATCCAACCGATCAAGCACCGAACGCATGGAACCTCCACAGTCTACACATGTTTAGCTCGGTGACGTACCTCAAACTCTAGATCCAGCTGAGGCCGAGGGAGAGTTTCCTTAGCACGACGGCGTGTTTACGGTGATGATGAAGTTACCGATGCAGGGATTCGCCTAAGCACTAGGACAATATGACCGAGGTGGAAAACTGTGGAGGGGGGCACCGCACACGGCTAAGAAATCAACTTGTGTGTCTATGGGGTGCCCCCTCCCCCATATATAAAGGAGGGGAGGAGGGGGCCGGCCAGCCTCAAGGGGCATGCCCTAAGGGGGGAATCCTACTCATACTAGGAGTAGGTTCCCCCCTTTCCTAGTCCAACAAGGAGGGAAAAGGAAGGAGGAAGGGGAGAGAAGGAAGGAGGGGGGCACCGCCCCCACCCCTTGTCCAATTCGGACTGGGGGGCGCGCTCCACCTCCTGGCCGGCCCTCTCTCCTCTAAGGCCTATGGTGGCCCATTAACTTCCCGGGTGGTTCCGGTAACCCTCCGGCACTCCAGTTTTATCCGAAACTCTCCGGAACACTTCCGGTGTCCGAACAACATGGTCCAATATATCAATCTTGATGTCTCGACTATTTCGAGACTCCTCGTCATGTCTGTGATCTCATCCGGGACTCTGAACAACCTTCGGTACATCAAATCACATAACTCATAATACATATCATCATCGAACGTTAAGCGTGTGGACCCTACGGGTTCGAGAACTATGTAGACATGACCAAGACACATCTCCAGTCAATAACCAATAGCGGAACCTGGATGCTCATATTGGTTCCTACATATTCTACGAAGATCTTTATCTGTCAAACCGCACAACAACATACGTTGTTCCCTTTGTCATTGGTATGTTACTTGCCCAAGATTCGATCATCGGTATCATCATACCTAGTTCAATATCGTCACTGGCAAGTCTCTTTACTCATTCTATAATGCATCATCCCGTGACTAACTCATTAGTCACATTGCTTGCAAGGCTCATAGTGATGTGCATTACCGAGAGGGCCCACAGATACCTCTCCGATACACAGAGTGACAAATCCTAATCTCGATCTATGGCAACTCAACAAACACCATCGGTGACACCTGTAGAGAATATTTATAATCACCCAGTTACATTGTGACATTTGATAGCACACAAGGTGTTCCTCCGGTATTCGGGAGTTGCATAATCTCATAGTCACAAGAACATGTATAAGTCATGAAGAAAGCAATAGCAATAATCTAAACGATCATAGTGCTAAGCTAGCGGATGGGTCGAGTCCATCACATCATTCTCTAATGATTTGATCCCGTTCATCAAATGACAACACATGTCTATGGCTAGGAAACTTAACCGTATTTGATTAACGAGCTAGTCAAGTAGACGCATACTAGGGACACTTTGTTTGTCTATGTATTCACACATGTACTAAGTTTCCAATTAATACAATTCTAGCATGAATGAAAAGAATGATAAACATTTATCATGATATAAGGAAATATAAATAACAACTTTATTATTGCCTCTAGGGCATATCCTTCAAGAGTTCATCCAGCCAAACCTTCAAAAGGTACCTCTGGCCAAAATTCCTAAGTACCTTGTGTCCACGGGCTTGTACCATGCGCATGGGGCCCCATGCCCACGGGCTTTGTACCGTGCACATGGGACCCCCGTGCGCACGGGGTGCACTTAGCCCATGCGCACAAGGTCTTCCGTTCCTGGCCCTGAAGAGGCGGGGCATGGGGGGTGCTTGGGTTCATTCCCACCGAGTCGCCCCCTCCACTCCCCAGGAAACCTCCAACTCCGCCGCCGTCACCTCCACTCACCGGAGCTCCTCCATGCCTTCGGGCTCCTTGCTCCGTGGATTTTCTTTGGGATGGGCTCCTCCTCCGGTTGGTCCGTTCCCCCTCTTATTCTTTTCCCTCCATGGATGCCTATCAAGATCGTAGGGTTTCTCTCATGTGGATAGCTTTGCCTCCTTGTTTAGGACAAATCTTGTGCATAGTTCATAAGGTTCCTCTGCCGCACCCACTCCCAGATCTCGATCTAGAAGTGGCTGTCGTTGGGGAACCCCCATGTCCACGGGGTGTTTGACCCTGTGCACACGGGTTATACAGGAACTTCTGCCTCATGTTGTTCTTATCCCATGCCGCTATCTCAAGCACTTGTACTCATTTGTGTTATTTGCTTTGTGTTGTTGGGTGTTTGTGTGTGTTTCAGACTCCGCT
Source organism: Triticum dicoccoides (assembly GCF_002162155.2). Lineage (NCBI taxonomy): Eukaryota > Viridiplantae > Streptophyta > Magnoliopsida > Poales > Poaceae > Triticum > Triticum dicoccoides. The sequence continues at coordinate 515,093,097 of NC_041384.1, read as the reverse complement.
GACAAGAGGGTCGAGCTCCGTCGCAAGCGCCCAAAGGCAGGTTCCAAGGAATTCACGGTTGCTCGTCGCCAGCTTTTTGAGGGCATTGGTCAAGGGTCAGGGTCAGGCCAGAGCCGTGTTCATCATGCTGCCACTAAGCAGCCCGTTATTGTGGCCTCTGAGTATTCAGAGGAGGAATTTGACTCTCAATAAGATGCTCACTATGTTAACCCCGCAGATGCTGAGATTGAGGCTGAGGATGGTCCTATTGATGGAGATGATGGAGATGATGAAGATGAAGAAGAAGAGATGTCTAGCCCCGAGCAAGCTATTTCGGGCGGGCGAGAACTCCGAAACCTTCCCCTTGTGTAACACCCCGGATGTAACTTTCCCAATTTGTACTCCAACCCTTGCCGTTTCTGGCGTTAAGCTATATTTATTTCCTAGGGTTCGGGTTTTGTCTCCGTGTGTTGTTGTCATTGTCATGCATCTCATATCATGTCATCATGTGCATTGCATTTGCATACGTGTTCGTCTCATGCATTCGAGCTATTTCCTCGTTGTCTGTTTTGCATTCCGGCGCTTCGTTCTCCTCCGGTGGTCTTTTCTACCTTTCTTTTGTGTGTGGGATTAAACATTTCCGGATTGGACCGAGACTTGCCAAGCGGCCTTGGTTTACTACCGGTAGACCGCTTGTCAAGTTTCGTATCATTTGGACTTCGTTTGATACTCCAACGGTTAACCGAGGGACCGAGAAGGCGTCATGTGTGTTGCAACCCAACACCCCTCCAAGTTGGCCCAAAACCCACCTAACTCTGCTCCATCATCTAGAGCGTTCGATCATGATCGTGTGGCCGAAAATCGCACCTCATTTGGACTCTCCTAGCTCCCTCTATGGCTATAAATAGACCCCCCTGAATTTCGGATCTCCTTCCTCCCCGAAACCCTAAAAATCGCCCCTCCGCCATTGGACGTGTCCGTACGCGTCGGACACGCTCGCGCCGCCGCGCCCAACCACCCAGGAGCCACCACGTGGCCTCCCACCGCCCCCCACCGCGCGGGCCCGCTCGGCCCGTGGCCGGCCCCCGCGGCCCGAGCC
>NC_041384.1:515086026-515091633 GCF_002162155.2 Triticum dicoccoides | reverse complement strand
GTCGTCGGGGTCGCCGCCCCTCGCCGCCGCCTCGCCGCCGCCGCAGGAGCTCGCCGCCGTCGCCCCAAGCTCCGGTCGTCTCCTCCCCTCGCCCTGGCCTCTTCCTCGCCATCTCCGGCGCCGCTCCGGCGAGGGATCCGGCCATTCTCGGTCGGCGTGCGCGAGATCTAGATCCGGTGAACAGTGAAACCCTAGGTGAAATTCGTCTAAGTCCCAGAAATTCCAGGCCAAGTGCTCATGTTCACGGCTCTGTAACTTTGCATCCGTAGCTCCGATTCATGCATATAGCATATCAAAATGTTCATCTCAGAGAGTACATCATTCCATTCCATTACATCATTTTCATTTGAGTTCATCTAGATGCCCGAAATGCTGTTAGAAGAGGGCTACTCGAGTTAATTGTCAGATCTGCTACTCCATTTAGGTTTTTGTCATTTTTGCCATGATTATTGTGTGCATGCTATGTGTTCTGTTAAGGGTTTTGTCATCTTTCCAGAGGTGCAACCCATGTATTTTTAGGATGTGTGTGGTGACTAGTGAAAGCTTGCAAGGTGGTGCACTTAGTAATTCTTCAAGAGCGGAATCAAGGCAACCAAGAGAATCAAGGCAGCAATCAGAATCACTCTGCTACACTCAACCAGTTCCTTGCTAACGGGCCAAAGACTTTTAGCAATTGTGTTGAGGCAACCGATGTTGACGATTGGCTTGTGGATCTGTGCAAGCATTTCGACTGCAGTAACGTCAGGCCTGAGGACTTTGTCAAGTTCGCTTCCTTCCAACTCAAAGATCAAGCTGCAGAATGGTTCCAGCAGTACAAGGACTCTAGAGGTGGACGTGTTATCACTTGGGATGATTTCCGTCGAGATTTCCGAGCTCATCATATTCCCCAGAGCGTGGTTGAAAGCAAGCGTGAGGAATTCCGCAATCTGAAGCAAGGCTCTTTGTCTGTCTATGACTACAACAAGTTGTTACAGAAACTCGCCCGCTTTGCCAAGCAGGACGTCCCTGATGAGAAGAGCATGATATACCAGTTCAGGGGTGGTCTCAGAGAATAAATTCAGCTAGCTCTTGTTCTCTTTGAGCCCTTGAGATACGATGAGTTCTACAACATGGCATTGAAGCAAGAGGCTGCTCAGTTGAGGTGTGATGCTTCCAAGAAGCGAGTCAGAGATGTTACTCCTTCTTCCTCTACTCAAGTGGCCAAGTAGCAGAAGTATTGGCTTCCTCCTCCTCCGTTCCGTCAGCCGTATCAGCAGAAGAGCAAAGATGGCAGTGGATCTTCCCACCCACCCAACCCTGGCTTTCAGAACAAGACTTCGTCTCAAGCTCCAAGATCGAGTGCTCCGTATCACCGTACGCTTTCAGAGGTCACGCGCAACAAGTGCCAACAGAAGGGTCACTATGCCAACAAGTGTTTCAACCAGAGACGTCTTCCTCCTCCTCCTCCTGTCAGATCAGCAAGTACAACTGTGGTCAAGCATAATCCCAAGCACGCCAAGGTCAATTTGCTGAATGCAACTTAGGCAGAGGACTCGCCAGATATGATTATGGGTAACCTTCCTGTTAACGATGTTCCTGCAAAAATTCTTTTTGACACTGGTGCACCGCTTTCTTTTATTTCAACTCCATTTGTGGCCAAGCATGATTTTGTGACCAAAAGGATTCCTGTTCCGTTAAAGATTGTGTCTCCGGGTAAGCAAATGACTTCTAATAATTGTGTCCCGGATGTCTCTATCACGTTGGGCAACTACAAGTTTCTCTCTTCTCCGGTGGTTCTTGGTAACTCGGATATTGATCTTATTCTCGGAATGGATTGGCTTTCTAAGCACAAGGCTCAGCTTGATTGTGCAGCCAGGCAGATTCAATTGACTCATTCGTCTGAGGATGTAATTGTCTTTACCGCTCGTGATGATACTATCCGTCTGTTTTCTCTCAATGAGAGGGGTGAATTGGATGCTATCTCTCAAATTCCAGTCGTTTGCGAATATCAAGACGTCTTTCCAGAAGAGCTTCCAGGAATGCCTCCGCACCGGCCAGTCGAATTCGTTATTGATCTTGAGCCTGGCACGGAACCTGTGTGCAAGCGTCCTTATAAGCTCGGACCTGAAGAGTTGAAGGAGTTGAAGAAGCAACTCGATATTGAAGAGAAAATGGGTCTCATCCGGCCTAGTTCTTCTCTGTGGGGTTGTGGTGTTCTTTTTGTGAAGAAGAAGGATGGAACGGACCGACTTTGTGTTGATTACCGTCCAGTGAACAAGAAGACCATAAAGAACAAATACCCACTTCCCAACATCAATGAGCTGTTCGAACAACTCAAAGGTGCCCAAGTATTCTCCAAGCTTGATCTCCGTATGGGTTATCATCAGATTCGTATTCGTGAGCAAGATATTCCCAAGACGGCTTTCAGGACAAGCTTTGGTTCATATGAATACACTGTCATGTCTTTTGGTCTCGTCAACGCTCCTCCGACGTTCTCTCGCATGATGAACTTCATCTTCAACGCCTACACCAATGACTTCGTTTTGGTCTATCTCGACGACATTCTGGTTTTCTCCAAGAACAAGCAAGATCATGCCAAGCACTTGCGTTTGGTTCTTGATAAGCTAAGGGAACATCAGTTCTACGCCAAGTTCTCCAAGTGTGAATTTTGGCTCGATGAGGTTCTTTATCTTGGTCATATCATCTCTGCCAAGGGCATTGCCGTGAATCCTGAGAAGGTGTCTGCAATTGTGAATTGGGAACCTCCTCAAAACATGAAGCAACTCCGCAGTTTTCTCGGTCTCGCAAGCTATTGCCGAAGATTCGTTGAAAACTTTTCTAAGATCGCGAAGCCTCTCTCAAATCTTCTCCAGAAGCACGTCAAGTACGTTTGGTCTCCGGAGTGTGACATTGCTTTCAACACTTTGAAAGAGAAATTGATCACTGCTCCAGTTCTGACTCCGCCTGATGAATCCAAGCCGTACGAGGTCTTTTGTGATGCCTCTCTCCAAGGTCTTGGCACAGTATTGATGCAAGAGAAGAAAGTTGTTGCTTATACCTCTCGATAGTTCAAGCCTAATGAGAAGAACTACCCCACTCATGATCTCGAGTTGGCAGCAGTTGTGCACGCTCTTTTGACTTGGAGACATCTTCTATTGGGAAGAAAAGTGGACATTTTCACTGATCACAAGAGTCTCAAGTACATCTTCACTCAGCCTAATCTCAACCTCAGACAAACTCGATGGGTCGAAATGATTCAAGAGTATAATCTGAGTATTGAGTATACTCCAGGCAAGGCCAATGTGATTGCTGACGCTTTGAGCAGGAAAGCTTACTGCAACAGTCTTATTCTTAAGCCTTATCAACCCGAGCTTTGTGAAGCTTTCCGCAAACTTAATCTGCAAGTTGTTCCTTAAGGATTCCTCGCCAACCTTCAAGTCTCTCCTACCTTGGAAGACCAGATTCGCCAAGCTCAGCTTCTTGATGCTATGGTGAAAAAGGTGAAGATTGGGATTGCCAAGAGTCAGTCCAAGTACAAGTGCTACCGCCTTGATGACAAGGACACTCTCTTCTTCGAGGATCGTATTGTTGTACCCAAAGGTGAACTTCATAAAGTGATCATGTATGAGGCTCACAATTCTCTCCTCTCCATCCACCCTGGGAGCACGAAGATGTATCAGGACCTCAAGCAAGCTTATTGGTGGACCCGAGTGAAGCGCAAGATTGCTCAATTCGTGAATGAATGTGATGTCTGCAGAAGAGTGAAGGCAGAACACCAAAGGCCAGCAGGTCTCCTCCAACCTCTTGCCATTCCAGAATGGAAGTTTGACCACATTGAAATGGACTTTGTAACTGGGTTTCCAAAGTCCAAGCATGGCAATGATGCTATATTCATTGTCATTGATAAACTCACCAAAGTGGCTCACTTTCTGCCTATCAAAGAGTCGATCACTGCAGCTCAATTGGCGGAACTCTATACCTCTCGTATTGTCTCTCTGCACGGTATTCCACAAGTGATCTCTTTAGACCGTGGTAGCATCTTTACCTCGAAGTTTTGGGATTCTTTCCAAAAGGCCATGGGCACCAACATCCGCTTCAGCACAACTTTCCATCCTCAAACTAGCGGTCAAGTCGAGCGTGTCAACCAGATTCTTGAAGATATGCTCAGGGCTTGTGTGATCTCCTTCGGCATGAAGTGGGAGGATTGTCTTCCTTATGCTGAATTCTCCTACAACAACAGTTTTCAAGCAAGTTCGGGCAAGGCCCCTTTTGAAATTCTGTATGGCAGGAAGTGTCGTACCCCTCTCAACTGGTCTAAAACTGGTGAACGTCAGCTTTTGGGTAATGACTTAATCACAGAGGCAGAGGAAATGTGCAAAGTCATTCGTGATAACCTCAAAGCAGCCCAATCCCGCCAGAAGTGCTACTATGATAGTAAGCACCGTGATTTGGCTTTCGAGATCGGAGATCATGTTTACCTCCGCGTCTCTCCTATGAAAGGTACTCGTCACTTTCGTATCAAAGGGAAGCTTGCACCTAGATACGTGGGACCTTTCAAGATTGTAAGCAAGAGAGGCGACCTCGCCTATCAACTCGAGCTTCCTTCAAACTTTGCAAATGTTCATGACGTGTTCCATGTCTCTCAGTTTCGAAAGTGCTCCAAGACTCCTGACCGCACCGTCAACTTCGAGGACATTGAGCTCCAAGAAGATCTCTCTTATCATGAGCACCCAGTTGCTATTCTTGAAGAGACTGAATGCAAGACTCGCAATAAGTCAATCAAATTTCTCAAAGTCAAGTGGTCACATCATTCCGACCGTGAAGCTACCTGGGAACGCGAGGATCACCTCCATTCTGAGTACCCGGCATTCTTTCAGTCCTAGATCTCGGGACGAGATCCTTTCGTAGTGGTGGAGTGTTGTAACACCCCGGATGTAACTTTCCCAATTTGTACTCCAACCCTTGCCGTTTCCGGCGTTAAGCTATATTTATTTCATCGGGTTCGGGTTTTCTCTCCGTGTGTTGTTGTCGTTGTCATTCATTTCATATCATGTCATCATGTGAATTGCATTTGCATACGTGTTCGTCTCATGCATTCGAGCTATTTCCCCGTTGTCCATTTTGCATTCCGGCACTTCGTTCTCCTCCGGTGGTCTTTTCTACCTTTGTTTTGTGTGTGGGATTAAACATTTCCGGATTGGACCGAGACTTGCCAAGCGGCCTTGGTTTACTACCGGTAGACCGCCTGTCAAGTTTCATATCATTTGGACTTCGTTTGATACTCCAACGGTTAACCGAGGGACCGAAAAGGCCTCGTGCGTGTTGCAGCCCAACACCCCTCCAATTTGGCCCAAAACCCACCTAACTCTGCTCCATCATCTAGAGCGTTCGATCACGATCGCGTGGCCGAAACCGCACCTCATTTGGACTCTGCTAGCTCCCTCTATGGCTATAAATAGCCCCCCCCCCCAAATTTCGAATCTCCTTCCTCCTCGAAACCCTAAAAATCGCCCCTCCGCCGTCGAACGTGTCCGTACCCGTCGGACACGCCCGCGCCGCCGCGCCCAACCACCCAGGAGCCGCCACGTGGCCTCCCGCCGCCGCCCATCGCGCGGGCCCGCTCGGCCC
>NC_041384.1:514980390-515085326 GCF_002162155.2 Triticum dicoccoides | reverse complement strand
CTGCCGCCTCGTCGTCGGGGTCGCCGCCCCGAGCCGCCGCCTCGCCGCCGCCGCAGGAGCTCGCCGCCGTGGCCCCAAGCTCTGGCCGTCTCCTCCCCTCGCCCTGGCCTCTTCCTCGCCATCTCCGGCGCTGCTCCGGCAAGGGATCCGGCCATTCTCGGTCGGCGTGCGCGAGATCTAGATCCGGTGAACAGTGAAACCCTAGGTGAAATTCGTCCAAGTCCCAGAAATTCCAGGCCAAGTGCTCATGTTCACGGCTCCGTAACTTTGCATCCGTAGCTCCGATTCATGCATATAGCATATCAAAATGTTCATCTCAGAGAGTACATCATTTCATTCAATTGCATCATTTTCATTTGAGTTCATCTTGATGCCCGAAATGCTGTTAGAAGAGGGCTACTCGAGTTAATTGTCAGATCTGCTACTCCATTTAGGTTTTTGTCATTTTTGCCATGATTATTGTGTGCATGCTATGCCCTGATGCTCTACATGTGTTTTGTTAAGGGTTTTGTCATCTTTCCAGAGGTGCAACCCATGTAATTTTAGGATGTGTGTGGTGACTAGTGCAAGCTTGCAAAGTGGTGCACTTAGTAATTCTGTTTTCAGGGACTTAGCAATTCCACAAAGTCCTGGATCTGTTTATTTCATGATGCCATATGTTCATGTTGTTTCCTAGTGATCCGTGCCTCTTTTGAGGATGATCAGTAAGGATGTTTTGTTAATCTTGTAGTGATCTATCCATCCATGTCTTTGTTTGCAATTATGGAGCACCCTAGCTTGAGTCAATCGAGCTCTACTTTTGCTACTTTATGAATCTGGGCAGATTGTCAACTTGTTTGCAATTTTGCCGATGATGTTGTAGTTGATCCATGCATTCTATGCTATTGTTCTTGCCATGTCTAGATTTCATTTTGTGCCTTCTTGATGGGTGTATGCTTGTCTTGCCATGACTTGCACCGTAGTGAGTGCATCGAGCTCGTAAACATGCCTACTTGAGTTATATTTCAGCATGTGCCAGTTTTCACTACGTATGAAAATTGATTATGTTTTTGCTATGTTCACATGCTTGCAATTGTATTTTCTGATCCCTTTGGGCTCAAGGTCACTAAGGGACTTTTGGTAAGCTCTTCGAGTATCTGCATTCCATGCTTTACTTTGCCATGTTCAGATCCTGTAACATGTAGTTTTGTTGCTCCGAAGAGGGCTACCTGATCTGAAATTCCAGACAAGTGTTAATTTCACCAAGTCTGAGATCTGTTTATCATATGCATTTTTGCCATGCTTGTTTGAACCTGTTAATGGATGAATTGGCCGTAGCTCAGTGCTAGACTTTTGTTAAGCATCTTGTATCCATCCCTGACATGTATTTTGTTGTCATGTTCGGGTGCTGTAGCATGTTCATCTCATTGCATTTAGATGCCTTCTTGCTGTAAATCGCAGACCAGTGTCATTTTTGAATCGCTTGCCATTTCCAAACCGTAACTCCGATTCAGTCGTTCTTTATATCGTTTTCAAGCGATTTCATCTCATCTTTCCAGTGGCACATTTGGATTTCCAAGTTGAGGCCAGGTTCATGCATTTCCTGTCATATCTTGCATATGCATCCTGCATCGCATCCCGCATCGCATATCATCATCGCATCATATTGCTTGATCCTTGCACGTGGTTGATTGTATCCTTGTTGCTTGTTTGTCTTGTTTGGGTAGAGCTGGTAGACGAGTTCGCTAACGAGGAGCCCGTTGAGTTTTCTTTCAAGGATCCAGTCAACTTTGACAACTGTGCAGGCAAGATGATCATACCCTCGAAATCACTACTATCTTTGCTATGCTAGTTTGCTCGCTCTTTTGCTATGCCAATGCTATGATGCCTACCACTTGCTTTCAAGCCTCCCAAATTGCCATGTCAAACCTCTAACCCACCATGTCCTAGCAAACCGTTGATTGGCTATGTTACCGCTTTGCTCAGCCCCTCTTATAGCGTTGCTAGTTGCAGGTGAAGATTGGAGCCCGTTCCTTGTTGGAACATTTATTTACTTGTTGGGATATCATTATATTATCTTGTTATCTTAATGCATCTATATACTTGGTAAAGGGTGGAAGGCTCGGTCTCTCGCCTAGTGTTTTGTTCCATTCTTGCCGCCCTAGTTTCCATCATATCGGTGTTATGTTCCCGGATTTTGCGTTCCTTACGCGGTTGGGTTATAATGGGAACCCCTTGATAGTTCGCCTTGATTAAAGCTTTTCCCGCAATGCCCAACCTTGGTTTTACCATTTGCCACCTAGCCTTTTCTTTCCCTTGGGTTCTGCAGACTCAAGGGTCATCTTATTTAAACCCCCTCCGGGCCAGTGCTCCTCTGAGTGTTGGTCCAAACTAGAGCCCCTTGCAGCGCCACCTCGGGGAAACTCGAGGGCTGGTTTTAGTTGTACAGATTGCTTATCTGAGTGTGCCCTGAGAAAGAGATATGTGCAGCTCCTATCGGGATTTGTCGGCACATTCGGGCGGTGTTGCTGGATTTGTTTTAACCTGTCGAAGTGTCTTGAGTAACCGAGATACCGAGTCTGATCGGAACGTCTTGGGAGGAGGTCTATTCCTTCATTGACCGTGAGATCTTGTCATGGGCTAAGTTGGGACTCCCCTGCAAGGATTGAACTTTCGAAAGCCGTGCCCGCAGTTATGGGCAGATGGGAATTTTTTAATGTCCGGTTGTAGATAACTTGAACCTTAACTTAATTAAAATGAATCAACTGAGTGTGTTACCATGATGGCCTCTTCTCGGCGGAGTCCGGGAAGTGGACACGGTGTTGGAGTAATGTTTGCGCAGGTTGTTCTCTAGTTTCTCGCTCGCGCTTTGCCTCCTCTTCTCGCTCTCTTTTGCGAATAAGTTAGCCACCATATATGCTAGTCGCTTGCTGCAGCTCCACATTTTTACCTTGCCATACCTATTAAGCTTAAATAGTCTTGATCGCAAGGGTGCGAGATTGCTGAGTCCCTATGGCTCACAGATTACTATTACACCAGATGCAGGGCCCGATGATTCCGCTCCAGGTAACGCGTTTGAGCTCAAGTGGGAGTTCGACGAAGACTCTCAACATTACTATGTTTCCTTTCACGATGATCAGTAGTGGTGCCCAGTTGGGGGTGATTGGGACCATTGTCGCATGTTGGGTTCTCTTTTATTTTGGTGCCGTAGTCGGGCCATGAGTGTTTGGTTGATGTAATGTTATTTATGTACATGATTTACGTGGCGAGTGTAAGCCAACTATGTTATCTCCCCTTTATTATTTATATTACATGGGATGTTGTGAAGATTGCCTAACTTGCGACATATGCCTTCAATGAGATTATGTCTCTAAGTCGTGCCTCAACACGTGGGAGCTATAGTCGCATCGAGGGTGTTACACCTTGCCAAATGGACAAAGCCAGAGCTATGGGCTGAGAGACAGAGTCATCCTTATGCCGCAGCCACTGGTTTGGGAGTGGATTCCTGCAACCTCTTGAGAACTGCATTAGTTTTCCCTTGAAGAGGAAAGGGTGATGCACCAAAGTAGCGTAAGTATTTCCCTCAGTTTTTGAGAACCAAGGTATCAATCCAGTAGGAGGCCACACGCAAGTCCCTCGTACCTACACAAACAAATAAGAACCTCGCAACCAACGCGATAAAGGGGTTGTCAATCCCTTCACGGCCACTTATGAGAGTGAGATCTGATAGAGATGATAAGATAATCTTTTGGTATTTTTATGATAAAGATTAAAAGTAAATATTGCAAAATAAAAGGTAATAGAAATAGCTTGTTTACGGGAGATTAATATAATGGAGAATAGACCCAGGGCCATAGGTTTCACTAGTGGCTTCTCTCAAGATAGCATAGGTATTACGGTGGGTGAACCAATTGCTGTCGAGCAATTGATAGAAAAGCGAATAATTATGAGAATATCTAGGCATGATCATGTATATAGGCATCACGTCCATGACAAGTAGACTGACTCATGCATGCATCTACTACTATTAGTCCACACATTGACCGCTATCCAGCATGCATCTAGAGTATTAAGTTCATAAGAACAGAGTAACACATTAGGTAAGATGACATGATGTAGAGGGATAAACTCAAGCAATATGATATAAACCCCATCTTTTTATCCTCGATGGCAACAATACAATACGTGTCGTTTCCCTTTCTGTCACTGGGATCGAGCACCGCAAGATGGAACCCAAAGCTAAGCACTTCTCCCATTGCAAGAAAGATCAATCTAGTAGGCCAAACCAAACTGATAATTCGAAGAGACTTGCAAAGATAACCAATCATACATAAAAGATTTCAGAGAAGAATCAAATATTGTTCATAGATAGACTTGATCATAAACCCACAATTCATCGGATCTCGACAAACACACCGCAAAAAGAGTTACATCGAATAGATCTCCAAGAAGATCGAGGAAGAACTTTGTATTGAGATCCAAAGAGAGAGAAGAAGCCATCTAGCTAATAACTATGGACCCGAAGGTCTGAAGTAAACTACTCACACATCATTGGAGGAGGCATGGAGTTGATGTAGAGGCCCTCCGTGATCGATGCCCCCTCCAGCGGAGCTCCGGAAAAGGCCCCAAGATGGGATCTCTTGGGTACAGAAGGTTGTGGCGGTGGAAATAGGGTTTCATGGTGCTCCTGGTTGTTTCAGGTTATATGAGTATATATAGGAGCAAGAAGTAGGTCGGTTGAGCCACGAGGGGGAGGGTGTGCCCAGGGGGTAGGCGTGCCCCCTGCCTCGTGGCCTCCTCGGTTGTTTCTTGACGTCCACTCCAAGTCCTCTGGATCACGTTTGTTCCAAAAATCACGTTCCCGAAGGTTTCATTCCGTTTGGACTCCGTTTGATATTCCTTTTCTGCGAAACACTGAAATAGGCAAAAAAACAACAATTTGCACTGGGTCGTGGGTTAACAGGTTAGTCCCAAAAATAATATGAAAGTGTAAAATAAATCCCATTAAACATCCAAAACAGAATATATAATAGCATGGAACAATCAAAAATTATAGATACGTTGGAGACGTATCAAGCATCCCCAAGATTAATTCCTGCTCGTCCTCGAGTAGGTAAATGATAAAAACAGAATTTTTGATGTGGAATGCTTTCTAGCATATTCTTCAATGTAATTTTCTCTATTGTGGCATGAATGTTCAGATCCAAAAGATTCAAGATAAAAGTTTAATGTTGGCATAAAAATAATAATACTCCAAGCATGCTAACCAAGCAATTATGTCTTATCAAAATAACATAGCCAAAGAAAGCTTATCCTACAAAATCATATAGTTTGGCCATGCTTCATTTTCGTCACACAAAATGCTTTCATCATACACAATCCCGATGACAAACCAAGCAATTGTTCATACATAGCCTTTTCAAACTCTTTCAACTTTTACGCAATATATGAGCGTGAGCCATGGACATAGCACTATGGGTGGAATAGAATATAATGATTGAGGTTGTGTGAGAAGACAAAAAGGTAGAAAGTCTCACATTGACATGGCTAATCAATGGGCTATGGAGATGCCCACCGATTTATGTCAATGCAAGGAGTAGGGATTGCCATGCAACAGATGCACTAGAGCTATAAATATATGAAAGCTCATTAAAGAAACTAAGTGGGTGTGCATCCAACTTGCTTGCTCACGAAAACCTAGGGCATTTAAGGAAGCCCATCATTGGAATATACAAGCCAAGTTCTATAATGAAAAATCCCCACTAGTATACGAAAGTGACAAAATAAGAGACTCTCTATCATGAAGATCATGGTGCAACTTTGAAGCACAAGTGTGGAAAAAGGATAGTAACATTGTCCCTTCTCTCTTTTTCTCTCATTTTTTATTTGGTCCTTCCTTTCTCTCTTTGTATGGCCTCTTTTTCGTCTGGAGTCTCATCCCGACTTGTGGGGGAATCATAGTATCCATCATCCTTTCCTCACATGGGACAATGCTCTAATGATGATCATCACACTTTTATTTATTTACGACTCAGGAATTACAACTCGATACTTAGAAAAAAATATGACTCTATGTGAATGCCTCCGGCGGTGTACCGTGATTGCGATGAATCAAGAGTGACATGTATGAAAAATTAAGCATGGTGGCTTTGCCACAAATACGATGTCAACTACATGATCATGCAAGGCAATATGACAATGATGATGCGTGTCATAGTAAATGGAACGGTGGAAAGTTGCATGGCAATATATCTCGGAATGGCTATGGAAATGACATAATAGGTAGGTATGGTGGCTATTTTGAGGAAGATATAAGTAGGCTTATGTGTGATAGAGCGTATCATATCACGGGGTTTGGATGCACCGGCGAAGTTTGCACCAACTCTCAAGGTGAGAAAGGGCAATGCACGGTACCGAAGATGCTAGCAATGATGGAAGGGTGAGAGAGTGTATAATCCATGGACTCAACATTAGTCATAAAGAACTCACATACTTATTGCAAAAATCTACAAGTCATCAAAACGAAGCACTACGCGCATGCTCCTAGGGGGATATATTGGTAGGAAAAGACCATCGCTCGTCCCCGACCGCCACTCATAAGGAAAGCAATCAAAGAACACCTCATGCTTCAAATTTGTCACACAATGTTTACCACACGTGCATGCTGCGGGACTTGCAAACTTCAACACAAGTATTTCTCAATTTCACAATTACTCAACTAGCACACCTCTAATATTACCACCATTATATCTCAAAACAACTATCAAGCATCCAACTTATCTTAGTATTTAAAATTTATAACCAAAGCAAATTACCATGCTGTTCTAAATGACTCTCAAAATAATATAAGTGAAGCATGAGAGATCAATTATTTCTATAAAATAGAACCACCTCCGTGCTCTAAAATATATAAGCGAAGCACTAGAGCAAAATTATCCAACTCAAAAGATGTAAGTGAAGCACATAGAGTATTCTAATAAATTCCAATTCATGTGTGTCTCTCCCAAAAGGTGTGTACAGCAAGTATGATTGTGGTAAACTAAAAATCAAAGACTCAAATCATACAAGACGCTCCAAGCAAAACACATATCATGTGGTGAATAAAAATATAGCTCCAAGTAAAGTTACCGATGGACGAAGACGAAAGAGGGGATGCCTTCTGGGGAATCCTCAAGCTTAGGCTTTTGGTTGTCCTTGGATTTTACCTTGGGTGCCTTGTGCATCCCCAAGATTAGGCTCTTGCCTCTCCTTGTTCCATAATCCATCAAATCTTTACCCAAAACTTGAAAACTTCACAACACAAAACTTAAAAGAAAATCTCGTGAGCTCCGTTAGTAAAAGAAAACAAACCACCACTTCAAGTTACTGTAATGAACTCATTATTTATTTATATTGGTGTTAAACCTACTCTATTCCAACTTTTCTATGGTTCATAAACTCTATTACTAGCCATAGATTCATGAAAATAAGCAAACACACGAAAAACAGAATCTGTCAAAAACAGAATAGTCTGTAGCAATCTGTAGGTTTAGAATACTTCTGGAACCCCAAAAATTCTAAAATAAATTGCTGGACGTGAGGAATTTATCTATTAATCATTTGCAAAAAGAATTAACTAAATAGCACTCTCCAGTAAAAACAAATGGCAGCAAATCTCGTGAGCGCTAAAGTTTCTATTTTTTACAGCAAGATCGCAAAGACTTTCCCCAAGTCTTCCCAAAGGTTCTACTTGGCATAAACACTAATTAAAAGCATAAAACCACGTCTAAACAGAGGATAGATGAATTATTTATTACTAAACAGAATCAAAAAGCAAGAAACAAAAATAAAATTGGGTTGCCTCCCAACAGGCGCTATCGTTTAACGCCCCTAGCTAGGCATGATAATTTCAATGATGCTCACATGAAAGACAAGAATTGAAGCACAAAGAGAGCATCATGAAACACATGACAAACACTTTTAAGTCTAACATACTTCCTATGCATAGGCATCTTAAAGGCAAACAAATTATCATAGCAAGCAAAAACTGGCATATGAAAGGAAGCGGAAAGAAACAATAGCAATCTCAACATAACGAGAGGTAATTTAGTAACATGAAAATTTCTACAATCATATTTTCCTCTCTCATAATAATTACATGTGGGATCATAAGCAAATTCAACAAAATATCTATCACATAAAATATTTTCAACATGATCCACATGCATGCAAAGTTGACACTCTTCCAAAATAGTGGGATTAACATTAACTAAAGTCATGACCTCTCCAAACCCACTTTTATCGAAAATTGCATAAGATTGAACAATCTCCAAATACGTGGGATATAAAGTTGACACTCTTCCAAACCCACTTTCAATATTGCAAACATTATTATCAATCTTATATTCATCATGGGGCTTAAATAAGTTTTCAAGATCAAAAGAAGAATCACCCCAATCATGATCATTGCAACAAATAGTAGTCATAGAAAAACTAGCATCCCCAAGCTTGAGGTTTTGCATATCATTAACACAATTTTTATTAAGAGAATTTATGATAACATCATTGCAATCATGCTTTTCATCGAAGGAACTATCAAGTATGGATGCAATAGCAACGATCTCATGTTTAACATAAGGAACTATAGCAAATTCATCTTCATAAATATTGGCATCATGGCCACAAGAATAGCAAGCATCCTGTTCATCAAGGGATATTTCAATCAAATCATCAGAATCATAATTATCTATAGATTCATGCATATCATTATTTTCTTCCGAAGCAACGGTGATTCTTTCAACAAATTCTTTGACATAGACATTACGAGCATAGTTTTCATGGCAATATTTAAGTATGTCAAGATTTTCAGATTCCTAGAGAGTAATATCATACTTTTCAATCAAAGAAGCAACTTCATAAGCACCCTTAAAAGAAAAAATTCTTCAATTTGTTCGATATCGTAGTAACTATAAACACCCTTTGCATAAGAAGATAAGATTTCATTATCATTAAACTCACAAAGGTAGGGGAGGTATTTTTTAGGGTTCTTAGAGCAATAAGCCAAATCACAAATTTCACAAAGATTCCAAGCATAACATAGCAATTTGTTTATTTGATCCCATAAGAGTATCCCTTTTTCAGACAAACGGTGACACACGAAATGAGCATGCTCATCTGAAGATTTCCCATCAACTAGGCTAGTTGGGGTTTCAGCACGAGCGCATAAGGATCGAACATGATCCAAGTAGAACACTTTAAGTGGATCCATAACAATAGATTTTTAGCAAGCAAAGATACAAGCAAATAGAAGGCACATGGAAACACAAAGAAAGATACACACGAGAAGAAGGCGAACGGAAAAACAGGGCAAATAAAACGGCAAGGGTGAAGTGGGGGAGAGGGAAACGAGAGGCAAATGGAAAATAATGTAATGCGAGGGATAAGATTTTGTGATGGGTACTTGGTATGTCTTTACTTGTGCGTAGACTCCCCGGCAATGGTGCCAAAAATCCTTCTTGCTACCTGTTGAGCACTACGTTGGTTTTCCCTTGAAGAGGAAAGGGTGATGCAGCAAAGTAGCGTAAGTATTTCCCTCAGTTTTTTAGAACCAAGGTATCAATCCATTAGGAGGCCACACGCAAGTCCCTCGTACCTACACAAACAAATAAGAACCTCGCAACCAACGTGACAAAGGGGTTGTCAATACCTTCACGATCACTTACGAGAGTGAGATCTGATAGAGATGATAAGATAATATTTTTGGTATTTTTATGATAAAGATTAAAAGTTAAGATTGCCAAATAAAAGGTAATAGAAATAGTTGTTGACAGAAGATTAATATAATGGAGAATAGACCCAGGGGCCATAGGTTTCACTAGTGGCTTCTCTCAAGATAGCATAAGTATTACTGTGGGTGAACAAATTACTATCGAGCAATTGATAGAAAAGTGAATAATTATGAGAATATCTAGGCATGATCATGTATATAGGCATCACGTCCGTGACAAGTAGACCGACTCCTGCCTGCATCTACTACTATTACTCCACACATTGATCGCTATCCAGCATGCATCTAGAGTATTAAGTTCATAAGAATAGAGTAACGCATTAGGTAAGATGACATGATGTAGAGGGATAAACTCAAGCAATATGATATAAACCCCATCTTTTTATCCTCGATGGCAACAATACAATACGTGTCATTTCCCTTTCTATCACTGGGATCGAGCACTGCAAGATTGAACCCAAAGCTAAGCACTTCTCCCATTGCAAGAAAGATCAGTCTAGTAGGCCAAACCAAACTGATAATTCAAAGAGACTTGCAAAGATAACCAATCATACATAAAAGATTTCAGAGAAGAATCAAATATTGTTCATAGATAGACTTGATCATAAACCCACAATTCATCGGATCTCGACAAACACACCGCAAAAAGAGTTACATTGAATAGATCTCCAATAAGATCGAAGAGAACTTTGTATTGAGATCCAAAGAGAGAGAAGAAGCCATCTAGCTAATAACTATGGACCCGAGGGTCTGAAGTAAACTAGTCACACATCATCGAAGGGGCCATGGAGTTGATGTAGAGGCCCTCCGTGATCGATGCCCCCTCCGGCGGAGCTCCAAAAAAGGCCCCAAGATGGGATCTCTTGGGTACAGAAGGTTGCGGCGGTGGAAATATGGTTTCGTGGTGCTCCTGGTTGTTTTCAGGGTATATGAGTATATATAGGAGGAAGAAGTAGGTCGGCTGAGCCACGAGGGGAGGGGGCGCCTAGGGGGGTAGGCGCGCCCCCTGCCTCGTGGCCTCCTTGGTTATTTCTTGACGTCCACTCCAAGTCCTCTGGATTATGTTTGTTCCAAAAATCACGTTCCCGAAGGTTTCATTCTGTTTGGACTCTGTTTGATATTCCTTTTCTGTGGAACACTGAAATAGGCAAAAAAACAGCAATTTGCACTGGGCCTTGGGTTAATAGGTTAGTCCCAAAAATAATATAAAAGTGTAAAATAAAGCCCATTAAACATCCAAAACAGAATATATAATACTAGCATGGAACAATCAAAAATTATGGATACGTTGGAGACGTATCAATTCCCAGTTCAAGAATGATTTTCAGCAAAGAGTATACCTTGATCTTCTCATGACCAAGGCGAAGAAGTTTGCACCGCACAAGCAGGTTAACACCGAGAATCTGCACGACATTGATCATTTGTATCCCGGTGTGTATTCAGCTCTTGGGAGGTTGGGCCTCATTCCTTTCGTCAGGTTCAACTATCCACACAATGAGACATGGTGATGCAGTTCTTTTCCACCTTGTTTTTCTCCAATGACTCAGCTCGCACCCTCACATGGATGTCCGGGGCGCATCGGTGCTCTGCTCCTATGGCAAAGTTTTCTGAGATCATTCCTTATCCGTTCATTGATGAAGAGGCAGCATCTGATGAGTTTGGCAGGGTTCTTGAAAGTGGGCAGCACACTAAGGATGAGATTGCTTTCGCTTACAAGCAAGAGAAGTCGTTTATCACTGGGTCCATCAAAGACCTTGTGCCCCTCTATGACATTATGCGCCATATCTTGAGGTATACTCTCACTCCAAGGGCCAGTGATTCCCACAACATACGGAGTTCCATGTTGGATGTCTTTGTGTACCTGCATCAGAAGAAGAGGGTGGATGTTCTGGACTTCATGTTCTATGAGCTCTGTCAGTGTGTGCAAGAGAACAAGTCCTTGATCTATGCTCCATTCATCCAGGCGTTGATTGAGTCTGTCTGCCCAGCTAAATATATTGCTCAGTACAAGACTTCTATTCCCAAGCGCAACTCCAACTGGACTCCACCTGCTCCTGCTCCATATGTGCCTATCAAGAAGGGGCGCAACCCTAGGCCTGAGGATCATGCCGCATTCACTCCTGGCATGTCCTCCACTACACGGATCCCTCATGGTAAGGCCAAGACGGTTGGTTCTGAGGCCATTTTTGCCAGAGGGGAGAAGAAGTCCATGTTCAAGACTTTGAGCAACATGTTCAAGATGTGTCAGTCTATCCAGCAGCGTCAGATTAAGGAGATCAACAAGGAGAAGCTTGTGAGGCATCAGCAAAAGGCAGCGAGGGCTGCAGCTAGTGAGGAGGTCGGCCCAGGGTCAGCGTCCTTTCCGATGGTAGGATGGTGTTTTGATGATGATATTAGAGCGCTCCTCCTCTTGTCTAGTGGGTCTATGTGTCACCGTTTGTCTCCTTTTTGTTGTCTTGATGACAGAGGGGGAGAAGTGGTGGGTGTTGGTGCTCTTAGTGTGTGTTGAGATCACATCAAGCCTCGTGTTTCTCTGCTTTGTTGGTTGTTTTCAGTTAGCTTGAGATACTCTTATTTGCTTTCCACTTGTGTGGTTGTGAGCTACTTGCTTGTGCTCGTGAGACTCTAGCTTTTATATTGAACCTTATGCAATGGTCATATTGTGTTTATTATGTTGTTTATTATGTGTCTCGATATTTTCTCACCACACCATTTCATGAGATCTAGGCACCGTTATAGGTTTATTATGTTCATCTCATGTCTTGACAATGATGATCTTGGGGGAGCCTCCTATGCGTGTACTTGATGCATTCTCAAGCATTCATTTTATCTGGGCACACATCTAGGTGGAGCTACCATGATCATTCATTGTCTCATGTCTATTCAAATAGTCATGTCCCCTATGCCATGATCTAACCATGTTGTCATCAATGCACCAAAAAGGGGGAGATTGAAAGTGCAAGTGGCACTTAAACTATATTTTGGTGTGATGACAATGTGGTTAGTAGAACTAATATCGGTTGCTAAAGTATATCTCAGGATCTTGGTTCCAAGTGCTTCATGATGAATATGTGCGACCCCCCCCCCCCAATTCAAAAAGGTCAAAGGCGTGGTCTACCGGTGATTCGAAGATTTTAGTTTTTGGTTTGCTTCGAGTCGTAGGAAATACCGCAATATTAAGAGGGGTTGGTGTGGATAAATATTGTGTGGGAATGTCATCGCCGAACCATATACACTAGCCTACCCATGCCTACCACTTAAAACCATAGTGTGCGTGCATGTGGTACTCAGAGTGCTTGCAACAGAAAGTTACTGGGTATCACGTGCGCACGGGGTCTTTGGACCCCCATGCACACGGGGTACTGTTTAACTCTCTGGGTACCCCGTGCGCACGGGGTTGCGTAAACTCTCTGGGTACCCCGTGCGCACGGGGTTTTGACCCCCGTGTGCACGGGGTAGTGTGAAAGTCTCTGGGTACCCCATGCACATGGGGCTGACTTAGCCCGTGTGCACGGGATCCAACGGGCAGAAATGGCCACCCAGAGACAAACACTATATAAGCCCCCCTTCTTCTTCCTCCATCCCTAACTGTAATGTCTTGTTGAGCTCCACCATTGCTACACCTCATTTT
The DNA here is from genome assembly GCF_002162155.2 of Triticum dicoccoides. NCBI lineage: Eukaryota > Viridiplantae > Streptophyta > Magnoliopsida > Poales > Poaceae > Triticum > Triticum dicoccoides. Next base: position 515,071,950 of record NC_041384.1, on the reverse strand, counting down.
TCTCAATACTCTCAATCCCTCCACCCAAACTTGTTGAAACTTTGGGGATTGAGAGAGCAAGACCCGATCTACATATTGACCAAACAAATCGCGTTCCATGCAACATTTCTCCCCATTGACTTGCTACTCTTGGAGCTTGGGCTCCTAGGCGGTTAGAGGTTCCTCCGGAAGCTTCCTTGCTTGTGGTGTGCTCTGGGGAAGTTTGTAAAGGTGTGGTGGTCACCTTCAAGACCAACCCCGAGTGATCCGAGGCTCATCCGTTGGGAGTGATTCGAAAGAGATTACGGTGAGCCTTCTTGGTGTTCCGCAAGCTTTGGCTTCGGCACTACCCGAGTAGCTCTTCCCCAAGGAAGAGTGAACTTCGGAATAAAATCCGTGTCCTCGCCTCACTTGTGGTTAATACTTTCCCGCACCTTACTTTGCCTTGTATGCTTGTTGGCTTGCTAATTAGATTGTTGACTATCATACCTTGTTTAAGCTTGCTTGTCATATAGGTTGTGTTCACCTAGTTGCATATCTAGTGAACCCTATTTATCCGCTAAACCTTAAAATTGACAACTAAGATTAAAATTTGTAGTCTCCTATTCACCCCCCCCTCTAGTCGACCGTATCGATCCTTTCACCTGGCGTCTGGTCTTGGAGTCCGAGAAGGACTCTTGCCTTGCGGGCTAAACCGACTCTGAGGAGGCTCTTTCTCCAAGAAATGACCCCAAGGCTCAACATATAAATAGAGGGGCAGGGCTAGCACCAAGAACACATCAAGATTCACCAAGCCGTGTGCCGGCAACCCCGCCCCTTCAAGTTTATCCTCCGTCATAGTTTCCGTTGTGCTTGCCGAAGCCCTGCGGAGATTGTTCTTCACCACCGCCGTCACCATACCGTCGTGCTGCCGAAACTCATCTACTACTTCGGATCTCTTGCTGGATCGAGAAGGCGAGGACGTCATCAAGCTAAATGTGTGCTGAACCTGGAGGTGTCCTACGTTCGGTACTTGATCAGGACGGATCATGAAGGTGTACGACTACATCAACCGCGTTGATACACGCTTCCGCTTAGCGATCTACAAGGGTATGCAGATGCTCTCCCCTCTGATAGCTATGCATCTCCATGTATAGATCTTGCGTGTGCATAGAAAACTTTTGTTTTCCATGCAACGTTCCCCAATAGTAGCATCAGAGCCAGGTCTATGCGTAGTTGATATGCACAAGTAGAACACAAAGGAGTTGTGTAACACCCCGGATATGATTTTCCTAATATGTAATCCAACTCTTGCCGTTTCCGGCATTAAGTAATTTTATTTTCTCGGGTTCGGGTCTTTGTCTCCGTGTGTTGTTGTTGTTGTTGTTGTTGTCATGCATCTCTTATCATGTCATCATGTGCATTGCATTTGCATACGTGTTCATCTCATGCATTCGAGCATTTTCCCCGTTGTCCGTTTTGCATTCCGGCGCTTCGTTCTCCTCCGGTGGTCATTTCTACCTTTATTTTGTGTGTGGGGGTTAAACATTTCCAGATTGGACCGAGACTTGCCAAGCGGCCTTGGTTTACTACCGGTAGACCGCCTGTCAAGTTTCGTACCATTTGGACTTCGTTTGATGCTCCAAAGGTTAACCGAGGGACCGAGAAGGCCTCGTGTGTGTTGCAGCCCAACACCCCTCCATTTTGGTCCAAAACCCATCAAAACCCTCTCCATCATCTAGAGCGTTCGATCACGATCGCGTGGCCGAAAACCGCACCTCATTTGGACTCTCCTAGCTCCTCCTATGCCTATAAATAGCCTCTCCTGAAATTCCCGGATCTCCTTCCTCCCCTAACCCTAGAAATCTCCTCGCGCCACGCCGGACATGTCCGTTCTGGCCGGACATCTCGCCGCCGCCTCCCCGGACCAATAGGAGAGCGCCACGTCGCCCGCCTCCTCCTCTCTCCTCCGGCCCGGCAAGCCCACGGGAGGCCCTCCCGGGCCCGAGCCGGCCGCCGCCCGCCTCCTCTCACCGCCCGGCTTCGCCACCAAAGCCGTCGGCCGCCTCCACCGCGACGCGTCTCGTCGCCGGCGCCGACCTCCGCCGCGGCCGCCCAGCTCGCCGCACCGCCCTTCGCCGCCCCGCCAAGCGCCGCCCTCCGCCGCCGCATCATCGTCGCCGCGCCGGCCGGTCAGCTCCGGCGAGCTCCGCCTCCGCCAGCGAGCAGGAACTCCGGCCGGCCGTCCTCCGGAAGACTGCCGCTACAGTGCCCGGACGAGATCCAGATCCAGATCCATTTTGCCTCGGTTGACTTTTTCCTTCCAAAGCCCTAGAATTTTTCCATACTTTGACGTGCCGTAACTTTGCATCTGTAGCTCTGTTTTGGGCATATAGCATATCAAAATGTTCGTCTCAGAGAGCACATCATTTCATCTCATTGCATCATTTTCATTTGAATTCATCTTGATGCCCAAAATACTGTTGGAAGAGTGCTAGTTGAGATATTTGTCAGATCTGCTGCTCCAATTAGATATTTGTCATTTTTGCCATGATCATTGTGTGCATGATATGCCCCTGAGCTCTACATGTGTTTTGTTATATGTTTTGCCATCTATCTAGAGGTGCAACCCATGTATTTTTGTGACGTGTGTGGTGACTAGCACAAGCTTGCAAAGTGGAGCGTTCGTTAATGCTGTTTTCAGGGACTTAGTAATTCCACTAAGTCCTTGGCCTTTTTATCTCATTATGCCATATGTTCATGTTGTTTCCTAGTGATCCGTGCATCTTTGGAGGATGATCAGTAATGATGTTTTGTTAATCTTGTAGTGCTCTATCCATCCATGTCTTTGTTTGCAATTATGGAGCATCCTAGCTTGAGTCAATCGAGCTCTACTTTTGCTATTTCGTGAATCTGGGCAGATTGTCTACTTGTTTGCGATTTTGCCGAGGATGTTATAGTTGATCCGTGCATGCTATGCTATTGGTCTTGCCATGTCTAGCTTTTATAATGTATATTCTTGATGGGTGTATGCTTAGATTGTCATGACTTGCTCTGTAGTGAGTGCATCGAGCTCGTAAACATGCCTACTTGATATATGATTTTGCATGTTCTAGTTTTCACTAAGTCTGAGAACTGATTATATTTTTGCCATGTTCACATGCTTGCAAATGTATTTTCTGATCCCTTTTGGCTCAAGGTCACTAAGGGACTTTTGTTAAGCTCTTTGATTAGCCCCATGCCATGCTTTACTTTGCCATGTTCAGGTCCTGTAGCATATAGTTTTCATGCTCCGAAGTGTGCTACCTGATCTGAAATTCCAGACAAGTGTTAATTTCACTAAGTCTGAAATATGTTTACCAAATGCATTTTTGCCATGCTTGTTTGAACCGGTTAATGGATGAATTGGCCGTAGCTCAGTGTTCCTCTTTTGTTAAGCATCATGAATGGATCCCTTCCATATATTTTGTTGCCATGTTTGAGTGCTGTAGCATGTTCATCGTGTTGCATTTAGATGGCTACTTGCTGTATATCGCAGACCGGTGCCATATTTGAATCACTTGCCATTTCCAAACCGTAACTCCGATTCCGGCGTTCTTTATATCGTTTTCAAGCGGAATAATCTCACCTTTCCAGTGGCACACTTGGATTTCCACGTTGAGGCCAGTTTCATTAATCTCTTGTCAAATCTTGCATATGCATCGCATATCGCATCCCGCATAGCATATCATGTTTGCATCTTGTTGTTTGAGCTTTGCACGTAGTTGATTGTGTCCTTGTTGCTTGTTTGTCTTGTTTGGGTAGAGCCGGGAGACGAGTTCGCTAACGAGGAGCCCGCTGAGTTTTCTTTCGAGGATCCAGTCAACTCTGACAACTTTGCAGGCAAGATGATCATACCCTCGAAATCACTACTATCTTTGCTTTGCTAGATGCTCGCTCTTTTGCTATGCCTATGCTATCATGCCTACCACTTGCTTATCATGCCTCCCAAATTGCCATGTCAAACCTCTAACCCACCATGTCCTAGCAAACCGTTGATTGGCTATGTTACCGCTTTGCTCAGCCCCTCTTATAGTGTTGCTAGTTGCAGGTGAAGATTGGAGACCGTTCCTTGTTGGAACATTATTTACTTGTTGGGATATCATTATATTATCTGGTTATCTTAATGCATCTATATACTTGGTAAAGGGTGGAAGGCTCGGCCTCTCGCCTAGTGTTTTGTTCCACTCTTGCCGCCCTAGTTTCCGTCATATCGGTGTTATGTTCCCGGATTTTTGCGTTCCGTACGCGGTTGGGTGATAATGGGAACCCCTTGATAGTTCGCCTTGATTAAAGCTTTTCCTGCAATGCCCAACCCTGGTTTTACCATTTACCACCTAGCCTTTTTCCCTTGGGTTTCATGGACTCAAGGGTCATCTTTATTTTAAACCCCCGGGCCAGTGCTTCTCTAAGTGTTGGTCCAACCTAGAGCACCGTGCGGGGCCGTCCCTTGGCAACTTGGGTTACGTTGGCTTCCGTATGCTTAGCTTATCCGGTGTACCCTGAGAACGAGATATGTGCAGCTCCTATCGGGATTTGTCGGCACAGTGGGTGGTGTTGCTAGATTGGTTTTAACTTGTCGAAATGTCTTGTAGAACCGGGATACCGAGTCTGATCGGAATGTCTCGGGAGAAGTTCTATTCCTTTGTTGACCGTGAGAGCTTGTCATGGGCTAAGTTGGGACTCCCCTACAAGGATTGAACTTTTGAAAGCCGTGCCCGCGGCTATGGGCAGATGGGAATTTGTTAATGTCCGGTTGAAGATAACTTGAACCTTAACTTAATTAAAATGAATCAACTGTGTGAGTTACCGTGATGGTCTCTTCTCGGCGGAGTCCGGGAAGCGAACACGGTGTTGGAGTAATGCTTGCCGCAGGTTGTTCTCTAGTTATTCGTTCGCGCTTTGCCCTCTCTTCTCGCTCTCTTTTGCGAATAGGTTAGCCACCATATATGCTAGTCGCTTGCTGCAGCTCCACATATTTACCTTGCCTTACCTATAAGCATAAATAGTCTTGATCACGAGGGTGCGAGATTTTTGAGTCCCTGTGTCTCACAGATTACTTCCAAACTAGATGCAGGGCCTGATGATTCCGTTCCAGATGATGCGCATGAGCTCAAGTGGGAGTTCGATGAAGCTTCCCGCTGTTACTATGTGTCTTTCCCTGATGATCAGTAGTGGTGCCCAGTTGGGGCGATCGGGACTGTGTCGCATGTTGGGTTGATCTTTTATTTTGGCGCCGTAGTCGGGCCATGAGTGTTTGGTTGATGTAATGCTATTTATGTACTTTGATTGACGTGGCGAGTGTAAGCCAACTATGTATCTCCCCTTTTATTATCTATATTACATGGGATGTTGTGACGATTGCCTAACTTGCGACATTGCTTTCAATGCGGTTATGCCTCCAAGTCGTGCTTCGACACGTAGGAGATATAGCCGCATCGAGGGCGTTATAAGTTGGTAATCAGAGCCTTCCCGGCCTTAGGAGCCCCATTGCTTGATCATTACTAGTGGCCGAGTTGAGTCTAGAAAAATGTTTTGAGTCATTTAGGAATTATATATTGGAGAGTTTAGGAATTCTTTTTACTCCCGAGTCTCCTCATCCCTCTGGCAAGGCATCCTGACGTAGAGTTTTGACTATTCTCTTCTCAAATTTCACAAAAAAAATTAGGATCACGCGGGTATCTTGGAATCGTTCCGATGGTTTTGTGACGAGAACATTGTTCTTGGTGCCTCCTGTCTTTAGGGGTTGTGGCAGTGTCCCGGGGAGTTGAGCTCCGAGGTGTTGTCGTCACAATTTTATCATTGCAGTTCTGGAATACCTGAGTTTAGTACGCCAACATTGAAAATCTCTTTTATGCAGTTCGTTGGTGAGATAACCTCGACGCCACCCAGTACTGGGGCGGGAGTTCGGGAGTATTGCCATAACTTGTATAACGGATGCTTTTCGAAGGTTGACGTAGATGGTTTCTGAAGTTTTTCTCGGTTATGTGTTGAAGGATGGATACAGCTGGATGTAGGATTTGCTAGATTTGGGTGAGATATTATGCTTCCCCTGTATCCCCAACACCTGATTGCATAACCGGAAAGGTTCAGGAGTTTCATAGGTGGGAATTCTTGTAGCTCTAGTTCTTCTTCCACGGATATTTGGTTTGAGATTGGGATTTCTTACCGAGTATTCATTCTTGATCCGTACCTTGTTGATTTATTCCTCTACCTAAATTCTAAGTGGCTTCTCAATTTATGGATATGTGACCATTTCCAGTGGAATGCATTCGTTCTTATGTTCGGATGTGAAGACTATATGTTGCAATTTCAACCCGTTTGATTCAGCTTCATTTTATCTGGCATTGTGCTAACGGTTGTCACCCTCTTCAGGATGGCCCCGCTAAGAGCAGCAATCAGAATCAGAATCAGGATCCGCCACCACCTCCTCCTCCTCTGAAGGCATGGCAAGCTGTGATGGCCGCAACCAATGCAAACACACAGTTGATCATGCAAATTCTTCAAGAGCGCAATCAAGCGAACCAAGGCAACAATCAGAATCACTTTGCTACACTCAACCAGTTCCTTGCTAACGGGCCAAAGACTTTCAGCAATTGTGTTGAGGCAACTAATGCTGACGATTGGCTCGTGGATCTGTGCAAGCATTTCGAGTGCAGTAACGTCAGGCCTGAGGACTTTGTCAAGGTCGCTTCCTTCCAACTCAAAGACCAAGCTGCAAAATGGTTCCAGCAGTACAAGGATTCCAGAGGAGGCCGTGTGATTACCTGGGATGAATTCTGTCAAGACTTCAAAGCTCATCATATTCCTTAGAGCGTGGTTGAGAGCAAGCGTGAGGAATTCCGCAACCTGAAGCAAGGCTCTTTGTCTGTCTATGACTACAACAAGTTGTTTCAGAAGCTCGCCCGCTTTGCTAAGTAGGACATTCCTGACGAGAAGAGCATGATATACCAGTTCAGGGGTGGTCTCAGAGAAGAAATTCAGCTAGCTCTTGTTCTCTTTGAGCCCTTGAGGTACGATGAGTTCTACAACATGGCATTGAAGCAAGAGGCCGCTCAACTGAGGTGTGATGCTTCCAAGAAGCGAGTTAGAGACACTACTCCTTCTTCCGCTACTCACGTGGCCAAGCAGCAGAAGTATTGGCTTCCTCCTCCTCCGTTCCGTCAGCCGTATCAGAAGAGCAAAGGTGGCAGTGGATCTTCCCAGCCACCCAACCCTGGCTTTCAGAACAAGACTTCGTCTCAAGCTCCAAGATCGAGTGCTCCGTATCACCGTCCGCTTTCAGAGGTCACGTGCAACAAGTGCCAACAGAAGGGTCACTATGCCAACAAGTGCTTCAACCAGAGGCGCCTCCCTCCTCCTCCTCCTCCTGTGAGATCGGCAAGTACAGTTGTGGTCAAGCATAACCCCAATTCCGCCAAGGTCAACTTGCTGAATGCAGCTCAGGTAGAGGACTCATCAGATGTCATCATGGGTAACTTTCCAGTTAATTCTTTTCCCGCAAAAGTTCTTTTTGACACTGGTGCATCGCATTGTTTCATGTCAAGATCATTTGTTTCCAAGCATGACTTCGTTTCACAAATGTTGAGTAAACCTATGGGAGTGGTTTCTCTGGCTAAGTCTATGAGGGCTACTTTAGTAGTCCCGGATGTTTCTATCATGATGGGTGATTTCAAGTTTCTGGCTTCTCCAATGGTTCTTGGTAACTCGGATATTGATCTTATTCTCGGAATGGATTGGCTTTCTAAGCACAAGGCTCTGCTTGATTGTGCAGCCAGGCAGATTCAATTGACTCATTCGTCTGAGGATGTAATTGTCTTTGCCGCTAATGACGATACCATCCGTCTGTTTTCTCTCAATGAGAAGGGTGAACTAGATGCTATCTCGCAAATTCCAGTCGTGTGCGAATATCAAGACGTCTTTCCAGAAGAGCTTCCAGGAATGCCTCCGCACCGGCCAGTTGAATTTGTCATCGATCTTGAGCCTGGCATGGAACCAGTGTGCAAGCGTCCTTACAAGCTCGGACCTGAAGAGTTGAAGGAGCCGAAGAAGCAACTCGATATTCAAGAGCGAATCGGCCTCATCCGACCTAGTTCTTCTCCGTGGGGTTGTGGTGTTCTTTTTGTGAAGAAGAAGGATGGAACGGACCGACTTTGTGTTGATTACCGTCCATTGAACAAGAAGACCATCAAGAACAAATACCCACTTCCCAACATCAACGAGCTGTTCGAACAACTCAAAGGTGCCCAAGTATTCTCCAAGCTTTATCTCCGTATGGGTTATCACTAGATTCGAATCTGTGAGCAAGATATTCCCAAGACGGCTTTCAGGACAAGGCTTTGGTTCATATGAATACACTGTCATGTCTTTTGGCCTTGTCAACGCTCCTCCGACTTTCTCTCGCATGATGAACTTCATCTTCAACACCTACACCAATGACTTTGTTTTGGTCTATCTCGACGACATTCTGGTCTTTTCGAAGAACAAGGAAGATCATGCCAAGCACTTGCATTTGGTACTCGATAAGCTGAGGGAACATCAGTTCTATGCCAAGTTCTCCAAGTGCGAATTTTGGCTCGATGAGGTTCTTTATCTTGGTCATATCATCTCTGCCAAGGGCATTGCGGTGAATCCTGAGAAGTTGTCTGCAATTGTGAATTGGGAACCACCTCAGAACGTGAAGCAACTCCGTAGCTTCCTCGGTCTCGCAAGCTACTGCCGAAGATTCGTTGAAAACTTTTCTAAGATCGCGAAGCCTCTCTCAAATCTTCTCCAGAAGCACGTCAAGTACGTTTGGTCTCCGGAGTGTGACATTGCTTTCAACACTTTGAAAGAGAAATTGGTCACTGCTCCAGTGCTGACTCCTCCTGATGAATCCAAACCGTTCGAGGTCTTTTGCGATGCCTCTCTCCAAGGTCTCGGTGCAGTGTTGATGCAAGAGAAGAAAGTTGTGGCTTATACTTCTCGTCAGTTGAAGCCCAACAAGAAGAACTACCCCACTCATGACCTCGAGTTGGCGGCAGTTGTGCATGCTCTTTTGACTTGGAGACATCTCTTATTGGGAAGAAAAGTGGACATTTTCACTGACCACAAGAGTCTCAAGTACATCTTCACTCAGCCTAATCTCAACCTCAGACAGACTTGATGGGTCGAAATGATTCAAGAGTATAATCCGAGTATCGAGTATACTCCAGGAAAGGCCAATGTGATTGCTGACGCATTGAGCAGGAAGGCTTATTGCAACAGTCTGATTCTCAAGCCTTATCAACCCGAGCTTTGTGAAGCTTTCCACAAACTTAATCTGCAAGTTGTTCCTCAAGGGTTCCTCGCCAACCTTCAAGTCTCTCCTACCTTGGAAGACCAGATTCACCAAGCTCAGCTTCTTGATGCTATGGTGAAAAAGGTGAAAATTGGGATTGCCAAGAGTCAACCCAAGTACAAGTGCTACTGCCTTGATGACAAGGATACTCTCTTCTTTGAGGATCGTATTGTTGTGCCCAAAGGTGACCTACGAAAAGTGATCATGAACGAGGCTCACAATTCTCTCCTCTCCATCCACCCTGGGAGCACGAAGATGTATCAGGACCTCAAGCAGGCTTATTGGTGGACTCAAATGAAGCGCGAGATTGCTCAGTTCGTGAATGAATGTGATGTCTGCAGAAGAGTGAAGGCAGAACACCAAAGGCCAGGTGGTCTCCTCCAACCTCTTGCCATTCCAGAATGGAAGTTTGACCACATTGAGATGGACTTCGTGACTGGGTTTCCAAAGTCCAAACGTGGCAACGATGCCATATTCGTTGTCATCGACAAACTCACTAAAGTGGCTCACTTTCTGCCTATCAAAGAGTCAATCACTGCAGCTCAATTGGCGGAGCTCTATACCTCTCGAATTGTCTCGCTGCACGGTATTCCACAGGTGATCTCTTCAGACCGTGGCAGCATCTTTACCTCCAAGTTTTGGGATTCTTTTCAGAAGGCCATGGGCACCAACATCTGCTTCAGTACAGCTTTCCATCCTCAAACTAGCAGTCAAGTCGAGCGTGTCAACCAGATTCTTGAAGATATGCTCAGGGCTTGTGTGATCTCCTTCGGCATGAAGTGGGAGGATTGTCTTCCATATGCTGAATTCTCCTACAACAACAGTTTTCAAGCAAGTTCGGGCAAGGTCCCATTTGAAATTCTGTATGGCAGGAAGTGCCGTACCCCTCTCAACTGGGCTGAAACCGGTGAACGTCAGCTTCTCAGAAATGACTTAATCACAGAGGCAGAGGAAATGTGCAAAGTCATTCGAGATAACCTCAAAGCAGCGCAATCGCTCTAGAAGAGCTACTATGATAGTAAGCACCGTGATTTGGCTTTTGAGATCGGAGATCATGTTTACCTCCGCGTCTCTCCTATGAAAGGTACTCGTCGCTTCGGTATCAAAGGGAAGCTTGCCCCTAGATACGTGGGACCTTTCAAGATCGTTAGCAAGAGGGGCGATCTCGCCTATCAACTCGAGCTTCCTTCAAACTTTGCAAATGTGCATGACGTGTTCCATGTCTCTCAGCTCCTAAAGTGCTTCAAGACTCCTGACAGCACCATCAACTTCGAGGACATTGAGCTCCAAGAAGATCTCTCTTATCGTGAGCATCCCGTTGCTATTCTTGAAGAGACTGAACACAAGACTCGCAACAAGTCAATCAAATTCCTCAAAGTCAAGTGGTCACACCATTCCGACCGTGAAGCTACCTGGGAACATGACGATCACCTTCCTTCTGAATACCCGGCGTTCTTTCAGTCCTAGATCTCGGGACGAGATCCTTTCATAGTGGTGGAGTGTTGTAACACCCCGGATGTGATTTTCCTAATATGTAATCCAACTCTTGCCGTTTCCGGTGTTAAGTTATTTTATTTTCTCGGGTTCGGGTCTTTTTCTCTGTGTGTTGTTATTGTTGTCATGCATCTCTTATCATGTCATCATGTGCATTGCATTTGCATACGTGTTCATCTCATGCATTCGAGCATTTTCCCCGTTGTCCGTTTTGCATTCCGGCGCTTCGTTCTCCTCCAGTGGTTATTTCTACCTTTCTTTCATGTGTGGGGGTTAAACATTTCCGGATTGGACCGAGACTTGCCAGGCGGCCTTGGTTTACTACCGGTAGACTGCCTGTCAAGTTTCGTACCATTTGGACTTCGTTTGATGCTCCAACGGTTAACCGAGGGACCGAGAAGTCCTCGTGTGTGTTGCAGCCCAACACCCCTCCATTTTGGTCCAAAACCCATCAAAACCCTCTCCATCATCTAGAGTGTTCGATCACGATCGCGTGGCCGAAAACTGCACCTCATTTGGACTCTCCTAGCTCCTCATATCCTATAAATAGCCCTCTCCCGAAATTCCCGGATCTCCTTCCTCCCCTAACCCTAGAAATCTCCTCGCACCGCGCCGGACATGTCCGTTCCGGCCGGACGTCTCGCCGCCGCCACCCCGGACCAATAGGAGAGCGCCACGTCGCCCGCCTCCTCCTCTCTCCTCCGGCCCGGCAAGCCCACGGGAGGCCCTCCCGGGCCCGAGCCGGCCGCCGCCCGCCTCCTCTCACCGCCCGGCTTCGCCACCAAAGCCGTCGGCCGCCTCCACCGTGACGCGTCTCGTCGCTGGTGCCGACCTCCGCCGCGGCCGCCCACCTCGCCGCCCCGCCAAGCGCCGCCCTCCGCCGCCGCATCGTCATCGCCGCGCCGGCCGATCAGCTCCGGCGAGCACGAACTCCGGCCGGCCGTCCTCGGGAAGACCGCCGCTACAGTACCCAGACGAGATCCAGATCCAGATCCATTTTGCCTCGGTTGACTTTTTCCTCCGGAAACCCTAGAATTTTTCCATACTTTGACGTGTCGTAACTTTGCATCCGTAGCTCCGTGTTGGGCATATAGCATATCAAAATGTTCGTCTCAGAGAGCACATCATTTCATCTCACTGCATCATTTTCATTTGAGTTCATCTTGATGCCCGAAATTCTGTTGGAAGAGTGCTAGTTGAGATATTTGTCAGATCTGCTGCTCCAATTAGATATTTGTCATTTTTGCCATGATTATTGTGTGCATGATATGCCCCTGAGCTCTACATGTGTTTTGTTATATGTTTTGCCATCTATCCAGAGGTGAAACCCATGTATTTTTGTAACGTGTGTAGTGACTAGCACAAGCTTGCAAAGTGGAGCATTCGTTAATGCTGTTTTCAGGGACTTAGTAATTCCACTAAGTCCCTGAGCTCTACATGTGTTTTGTTATATGTTTTGCTATCTATCCAGAGGTGCAACCTATGTATTTTTGTAACGTGTGTAGTGACTAGCACAAGCTTGCAAAGTGGAGCATTCGTTAATGTTGTTTTCAGGGACTTAGTAATTCCACCAAGTCCTTGGCCTTTTTATCTCATTATGCCATATGTTCATGTTGTTTCCTAGTGATCCGTGCTTGTTTTGAGGATGATCAGTAAAGATGTTTTGTTAATCTTGTAGTGCTCTATCCATCCATGTCTTTGTTTGCAATTATGGAGCATCCTAGCTTGAGTCAATCAAGCTCTACTTTTGCTTTTTCATGAATCTGGGCAGACTGTCTACTTGTTAGCGATTTTGCCGAGGATGTTGTAGTTGATCCGTGCGTGCTATGCTATTGTTCTTGCCATTTCTAGCTTTTATAATGTATATTCTTGATGGGTGTATGCTTAGATTGTCATGACTTGCTCTGTAGTGAGTGCATCGAGCTCGTAAACATGCTTACTTGATATCTGATTTTGCATGTTCCAGTTTTCACTAAGTCTGAGAACTGATTATGTTTTTGCCATGTTCACATGCTTGCAAATGTATTTTCTGATCCCTTTTGGCTCAAGGTCACTAAGGGACTTTTGTTAAGCTCTTTGAGTAGCCCCATGCCATGCTTTACTTTGCCATGTTCAGGTCCTGTAGCATATAGTTTTCATGATGCGAAGTGTGCTACCTGATCTGAAATTCCAGACAAGTGTTAATTTCACTAAGTCTGAAATCTGTTTACCAAATGCATTTTTGCCATGCTTGTTTGAACCTGTTAATGGATGAATTGGCCGTAGCTCAGTGTTCCTCTTTTGTTAAGCATCATGAATGGATCCCTTCCATGTATTTTGTTGCCATGTTTGAGTGTTGTAGCATGTTCATCGTGTTGCATTTAGATGGCTACTTGATGTATATTGCAGACCGGTGCCATATTTGAATCGCTTGCCATTTCCAAACCGTAACTCCGATTCCGGCGTTCTTTATATCATTTTCAAGAGGAATCATCTCACCTTTCCAGTGGCACACTTGGATTTCCAAGTTGAAGCCAGGTTCATTCATCTCTTGCCAAATCTTGCATATGCATCGCATATCGCATCCCGCATAGCATATCATGTTTGCATCTTGTTGTTTGAGCTTTGCACGTGGTTGATTGTGTCCTTGTTGCTTGTTTGTCTTGTTTGGGTAGAGCTGGGAGACGAGTTCGCTAACGAGGAGCCCGTTGAGTTTGCTTTCGAGGATCCAGTCAACTCTGACAACTTTGCAGGCAAGATGATCATACCCTCGAAATCACTACTATCTTTGCTTTGCTAGATGCTCGCTCTTTTGCTATGCCTATGCTACGATGCCTACCACTTGCTTATCATGCCTCCCAAATTGCCATGTCAAACCTCTAACCCACCATGTCCTAGCAAACCGTTGATTGGCTATGTTACCGCTTTGCTCAGCCCCTCTTATAGTGTTGCTAGTTGCAGGTGAAGATTGGAGACTGTTCCTTGTTGGAACATTATTTACTTGTTGGGATATCATTATATTATCTGGTTATCTTAATGCATCTATATACTTGGTAAAGGGTGGAAGGCTCGGCCTCTCGCCTAGTGTTTTGTTCCACTCTTGCCTCCCTAGTTTCCGTCATATCGGTGTTATGTTCCCGGATTTTTGTGTTCCTTACGCGGTTGGGTGATAATGGGAACCCCTTGATAGTTCGCCTTGATTAAAGCTTTTCTAGCAATGCCCAACCTTGGTTTTACCATTTGCCACCTAGCCTTTTTCCCTTGGGTTTCGTGGACTCAAGGGTCATCTTTATTTTAAACCCCCGGGCCAGTGCTTCTCTAAGTGTTGGTCCAACCTAGAGCACCATGCGGGGCCGTCCCTTGGAAACTTGGGTTACGTTGGCTTCCGTACGCTTAGCTTATCCGGTGTGCCCTGAGAACGAGATATGTTCAGCTCCTATCGGGATTTGTCGGCACAGCGGGTGGTGTTGCTGGATTGGTTTTAACTTGTCGAAGTGTCTTGTAGAACCGGGATACCGAGTCTGATCGGAATGTCTCGGGAGAAGGTCTATTCCTTCGTTGACCATGAGAGCTTGTCATGGGCTAAGTTGGGACTCCCCTGCAGGGATTGAACTTTCGAAAGCCGTGCGCGCGGTTATGGGCAGATGGGAATTTGTTAATGTCCGGTTGTAGATAACTTGAACCTTAATTTAATTAAAATGAATCAACTGTGTGAGTTACCGTGATGGTCTCTTCTCGGCGGAGTCCGGGAAGCGAACACGGTGTTGGAGTAATGCTTGCCGCAGGTTGTTCTCTAGTTATTCGTTCGCGCTATGCCCTCTCTTCTCGCTCTCTTTTGCGAATAGGTTAGCCACCATATATGCTAGTCGCTTGCTGCAGCTCCACATATTTACCTTGCCTTACCTATAAGCTTAAATAGTCTTGATCGCGAGGGTGCGAGATTGCTGAGTCCCTGTGGCTCACAGATTACTTCCAAACCAGATGCAGGGCCTGATGATTCCGTTCCAGATGATGTGCATGAGCTCAAGTGGGAGTTCGATGAAGCTTCCCGCTGTTACTATGTGTCTTTCCCTGATGATCAGTAGTGGTGCCCAGTTGGGGCGATCGGGACCGTGTCGCATGTTGGGTTGATCTTTTATTTTGGCGTCGTAGTCGTGCCATGAATGTTTGGTTGATGTAATGCTATTTATGTACTTTGATTGACGTGGCGAGTGTAAGCCAACTATGTATCTCCCCTTTTATTATCTATATTACATGGGATGCTGTGACGATTGCCTAACTTGCGACATTGCTTTCAATGCGGTTATGCCTCTAAGTCGTGCTTCGACACGTAGGAGATATAGCCGCATCGAGGGCGTTACAAGTTGTGGGCGGTGATGTTCATACTGCTTACTACCAGCGTCTTATTTTGATTCAGCGGTATTGTGGGATGAAGCGGCCTAGACCAACCTTACATGTCCACGTACATGAGACTGGTTCCACCGACTAACATGCAACTTGTTTTGCATAAAGGTGGCTGGCGGGTGTCTGTTTCTCCTACTTTAGTTGAATCGAATTTGATTGTGGTCGGTCCTTGCAGAAGGTTAAAATAGCAAACTTGATGATCACCATTGTGGTTTTGGTAGGTAAGAACGGTTCTTGCTAGTTGCCCGTAGCAGCCACGTAAAACTTGCAACAACAAAGTAGAGGACGTCTAACTTGTTTTTGCAGGGCATGTTGTGATGTGATATGGTCAAGATATGATGTGATATTTGTTGATGTATGAGATGATCATGTTTTGTAATAAGTTCATGACTTGCATGTCGATGAGTACGACAACCGGCAGGAGCCTTAGGGTTGTCTTTAATTATTGTATGACCCGTGTGTCAACCATTGAAGCGCCATGTAATTGCTTTACTTTATCGCTATGCGTTAGCAATAGTTGTAGAAGAAATAATTGGCGAGACGACCCCGATGCTACGATGGAGATCAAGGTGTCGTGTCGGTGACGATGGAGATCATGTCGATGCTTTGGAGATGGAGATCAAAAGCACAAGATGATGATGGCCATATCATGTCACGTATTTTTGATTGCATGTGATCTTTATCCTTTATGCATCTTATTTTTCTTAGAATGACAGTAGCATTATAAGATGACCCCTTCACTTAATTTGAAGATAAAAGTGTTCTCCCTGAGTATGCATTGTTGCCAAAGTACGTCATTTCGAAGCACCTCGTGATGATCGGGTGTGATAGATTATATGTTCACATACAACGGGTGTAAGCCGGTTTTGCACATGCAGAATACTTGGGTTAAACTTGACGAGCCTAGCATGTAAAAACATGGTCTCGTAACACCGGAGACCGAAAGGTCGAACGTGAGTCATATAGTAGATATGATCAACATAGAGATGTTCACCATTGAACACTACCCCATCTCATGTGATGATTGGACATGGGTTAGTTGATTTGGATCATGTATCACTTATACAACTTAAGGGATGTTGATTTAAGTGGGAGTTCATTAGTAATTTGATTATTTGAACTAAAATTTATCATGAACTTAGTCTTAATAGTTTTTGCATATCTATGTTGTAGATCAATGGCCCGTGCTACCGTTCCCTTGAATTTTAATGTGTTCCTGGAGAAAGCTAAGTTGAAAGATGATGGTAGCAATTACATGGACTTGGGTCCATAACTTGAGGATTATCCTTATTGCTGCACAAAAGAATTATGTCCTTGATGCAACCCTAGGTGACAGACCTGCTGCAGGAGCTGCTACAGATGTTATGAACGTCTGGCAAGCTCACTCTGATGACTACTCAATAGTTCAGTGTGCCATGCTTTACGGCCTGGAATCGGGACTTCAAAAACGTTTTGAACGCCACAAAGCATATGAGATGTTCCAAGAACTGAAGTTGATATTTCAAGAAAATGCCCGGGGAGAGATATGAAGTCTCCAACAAGTACTATAGCTGTAAGATGGAGGAGAACAGTTCTGTCAGTGAACACATACTCAAAATTCTGGGTACCATAACCACTTGACTCAGCTGGGAATTGATCTTCCAGTTGAGAGTGTTATTGACAGAGTTCTTCAGTCACTGCCACCAAGCTACAAAGGCTTTGTGATGAAATATAATATGCAAGGGATGAGGAAAATGATTCCCGAGCTCTTCGCGATGCTGAAATTGACGGAGGTAGAAATCAAGAAGGAGCATCAGGTGTTGATGGTTAACAAGGGAAAGAAAGGGAACTTCAAGAAGAATGGCAAGCAAGTTGTCGCTCCCATGAAGAAGCCCAAAGCTGGACCCAAGCCTGAAACTGAGTGCTTCTACTTCAAAGAAAATGGTCACTAGAAGCGGAACTGCCCCAAGTACTTGGCAGGTAAGAAGGATGGCAAAGTGAACAAAGGTATATTTGATATACATGTTATTGATGTGTTCCTTGCTAATTCTCATAGTAGCGCCTGGGTATTTGATATTGGTTCGGTTGCTCATATTTCTAACTTGAAATAGGAGTTGCGGAATAAATGAAGATTGGCTAAGGACGAGGTGACGATGCGCGTAGGGAATGGTTCCAATGATGGTGTGATCGCCGTCGGCACGCTACCGCTACATCTACCTTCGGGATTAGTTTTAGACCTCAATAATTGTTATTTGGTGCCAACGTTGAGCATGAATGTTATATCTGGATCTTGTTTAATGCGAGACGGTTATTCATTTAAATAAAAGAATAATGGTTGTTCTATTTATATGAGTAATATCTTTTATGGTCATGCACCTTTGATGAATGGTATTCTTGTTGAATCTTGATCGTAGTGATACACATATTCATAATATTGATGCCAAAAGATGCAAAGTTGATAATGATAGTGCAACATACTTGTGGCACTGTCGTTTAGGTCATATTGGTGTAAAGCGCATGAAGGAATTCCATGCAGATGGACTTTTGGAATCACGTGATTATGAATAATTTGATAATTGCGAACCATGCCTCATGGGTAAGATGATTAAAACTCCATTCTCCGGAACAATGGAGCGAGCTAATGAGTTGTTGGAAATAATACATGCCAATGTATGAGGTCCGATGAGTGTTGAGGCACGTGGCAGGTATCATTATTTTCTAACCTTGACAAATGATTTGAGTAGGTATGGGTATATCTACTTGATGAAACACAAGTCTGAAACATTTGAAAAGTTCAAAGAATTTCAGAGTTAAGTGGAGAATCATCGTAACAAGAAAATAAAGTGTCTGTGATCTGATCGCAGAGGCGAATATTTGAGTTATGAGTTTGGCTTTCATTTTAGACAATGTGGAATTGTTTCACAACAAATGCCACCTGGAACACCACAACATAATGGTGTGTCCGATGTCGAAACCGTACTTTATTAGATATAATGGTGCATTCTATGATGTCTCTTACCAATTTGCCTTTATCGTTTTGGGGTTATGCATTAGAGACAGCCGCATTCACATTAAATAGGGCACCGTCTAAATCCGTTGAGACGACCCTTTATGAACTATGGTTTGGCAAGAAACCTAAGTTGTCATTTTTTCAAGTTTGGGGATGCGACACTTATGTCAAAAGGCTTCAGCCTGATAAGCTCGAACCCACATCGGAGAAGTGCAACTTCATAGGATACCCTAAAGAAACTATTGGTTACAGCTTCTACCACAAATCCGAAGGCAAGATCTTTGTTGCTAAGTGGGTCATTTCTAGAGAAGGAGTTTCTCTCGAAAGAAGTGAGTGGAAGGCAAGTAGAACGTGATGAGGTAATTGTACCTTCTCTCGAATTGGAAAGTAGCACATCAGAGAAAATTGTTCACGTGATGCCTACACCAACTAGAGAGGAAGCTAATGATGATGATCATGAAATGTCGGATCAAGTTACTATTGAACCTCATCGGTCGACCAGAACGCGTACCGCACCAGAGTGGTACTATAATCATGTCCTGGAAGTCATGTTGTTAGACAATGGCGAACCTACGAACTATGAAGAAGCTATGATGAGCCCATATTCCAACAAATGGCTTGAGGCCATGAAATCTGAGATAGGATCCATGTATGAGAACAAAGTATGGACTTTGGTGGACTTGCCCGATGATCGGCAAGCCATTGAGAATAAATGGATCTTCAAGAAGAAGACAGACGTTGATGGTAATATCACTATCTATAAAGCTCGACTTGTCGCGAAAGGTTTTCGACAAGTTCAAGGGATTGACTATGATGAGACTTTCTCGCCCGTAGTGATGCTTAAGTCTGTCCGAATCATGTTAGCAATTGCCGCATTTCATGATTATGAAATCTGTCAAATGGACGTCAAAACTGCATTCCTTAACGAATTTCTTAAAGAAGAGTTGTATATGATGCAACCAGAAGGTCTTGTCGATCCTAAAGGTGCTAACAAAGTGTGCAAGCTCCAGCGATCCATTTATGGACTGGGGCAAGCATCTCAGAATTGGAATATACGCTTTGATGATGTGATCAAAGCATATGGTTTTATACAGACTTACGAAGAAGCATGTATTTACAAGAAAGTGAGTGGGAGCGCTGTAGCATTTCTGGTGTTATATGTGGATGACATATTACTGATTGGAAATGATACAGAATTTCTGGATAGCATAAAAGGATACTTGAATTAGAATTTTTCAATAAAAGACCTCGGTGAAGCTACTTACATATTGGGCATATGATCTATAGGGATAGATCAAGACGCTTAATAGGACTTTCACAAAGCACATACCTTGACAAAGTTTTGAAGAAGTTCAAAATGGATCAGTCAAAGAAAGGGTTCTTTCCTGTGTTGCAAGGTGTGAAGTTGAGTAAAACTCAAAGCCCGACCACGGCAGAAGATAGAGAGAGAATGAAAGTCATTCCCAATGCCTCAGCCATAGATTCTATAAAGTATGCCATGTTGTGTACCAGACCTTTTGTGTGCCTTGCCATGAGTCTGCCAAGGGGATACAATAGTGATCCAGGAGTGGATCACTGGCAGCGGTCAAAATTGTCGGACTAAGGAAATTTTTCTCGGTTATGGCGGTGATAAAAAGTTCATCGTAAAGGGTTACATCGATGCAAGCTTTGACACCGATTTGGATGACTCTGAGTCTCAATCTGGATATGTATTGAAAGTGGGAGCAATCATCTAGAGTAGCTCCATGCAGAGCATTGTAGACATAGAAATTTGCAAAATACATACGGATCTCAATGTGGCAGACCCATCGACTAAACTTATCTCACAAGAAAAACATGATCACACCTTAAACCTCTTTGTGTGTTAATCACATGGCGATGTGAACTAGA
This sequence comes from Triticum dicoccoides, assembly GCF_002162155.2. NCBI lineage: Eukaryota > Viridiplantae > Streptophyta > Magnoliopsida > Poales > Poaceae > Triticum > Triticum dicoccoides. Next base: position 515,051,878 of record NC_041384.1, on the reverse strand, counting down.
TTATTGACTCTAGTGAACTCTTTGGGTGTTAATCACATGGCAATGTGAACTAGATTCTTGACTCTAGTGCAAGTGGGAGACTGATGGAAATATGCCCTAGAGGCATAAAATGGTTATTATTATATTTCCTTAATCATGATAAAGGTTTATTATTCATGCTAGAATTGTATTGACCTAAAACATAAATACATGTGTGGATATATAAACAAATATCATGTCCCTAGTGAGCCTCTACTAGACTAGCTCGTTGATCAAAGATGGTTAAGGTTTCCTAACCATAGACATGAGTTGTCATTTGATAACGGGATCACATCATTAGGAGAATGATGTGATGGACAAGACCCATCCGTTATATTAGCATATGATTGTTTATCTTATTGCTACTGCTTTCTTAATGTCAAATACATTTCCTTCGACCATGAGATCATGCAACTCCCGGATACCAGAGGAATACCTTGTGTGCTATCAAACGTCACAACGTAACTGGGTGATCAGAAAGATGCTCTATGGGTATCTCTGAAGGTGTCTATTGAGTTGGCATGGATCGAGATTGGGATTTGTCACTCCGTGTATCAAAGGGGTATCTTTGGGCCCTCTCGGTAATACAGCATCACAAGAAGCTTGCAAGCAAAGTGACTAAGGAGTTAGTTACGAGATGATGTATTACAGAACGAGTAAAGAGATTTATCGGTAACGAGATTGAACTAGGTATGGAGATACCGACGATCGAATCTCGGGAAAGTAACATACCGACGGACAAAAGGAACTACATATGTTGTCATAAAGGTTCGACCGACAAAGATCTTCATAAAATATGTAGGAACCAATATGGGCATCCAGGTCCCGCTATTGGCTATTGACCGGAGAAACGTCTCGGTCATGTCTACATCATTCTCGAACCCGTAGGGTCTGCACGGTTAATGTTCGTTGAAGATATAGTATTATATGAGTTATGTATGTTGGTGAATGAATGTTGTTCGGAGTCCTGGATGAGATCACGGACATGACGAGGAGCTCCGGAATTGTTCGAAGGTAAAGATTGACATATGGGATAATAGTGTTTGGCCTCCGGAATGGTTCCGGAATTCACCCAAAGGGGTTTTAGATGTTTCCCAAAATGTTCTGGTGCGAGAACACTTTATTTGGGCCAAGGGGTAAAGCCCACGGGGTTTAAGGAAGGTGCAAAAGGAAGTTTTGCAGACACCAGGGACCCTGGAGTCTGGGGCCAGACACCAAGGACCCTAGCGTCTGGTCCTCGAGTCTGAGAAGGACTCTTGCCTTGCGGGCTAAACCGACTTTGAGGAGGCTCTTTCTCCAAGAAACGACCCCAGGGCTCAACATATAAATAGAGGGGCAAGGCTAGCACCAAGAACACTTCAAGATTCACCAAGTTGTGTGCCGGCAACCCCGCCCCTTCTAGTTTATCCCCATCATAGTTTCTATTGTGCTTGGCGAAGCCCTGCGGAGATTGTTCTTCACCACCACCGTCACCACACCGTCGTGTTGCCGGAATTCATCTACTACTTCACCTCTCTTGCTGGATCGAGAAGGCGAGGACATCATTGAGCTGAACGTGTCTTGAACGCGGAGGTGTCCTACGTTCGATACTTGATCGGGACGGATCGTGAAGGTGTACGACTACATAAACCGCTTTGATAAACACTTCCGCTTAGCAATCTACAAGGATATGTAGATGCGCTCACCTCTCGTAGCTATGCATCTCCATGGATAGATCTTGCGTGTGCATAGAAAACTTTTGTTTTCCATTGAACGTTCCCCAACAAACTTTAGCTTTTTTCTTCACGGGGCCGGCCTCGGAAGGCCCTGCCTCGTCTTCGTATGCCAGGTACGCGGTGGCGGCAGCCTTGCAGGCGTGCTCGAGGATATGCATGGCATCCTTCTCGTCCCAGCGGACGGTGTTGTAGGCATGGTGGGTCACTTCCATGAAATTGGTGAGCGCCGGGTAGCCCAAGATGGCGTTATAGGACAGGCCAACGTGCGCCACGTCGAAGTCGATGAGCTTGGTGTAGTAGTTCTTGCGGGAGCCGAAGGTGATGGGAAGGCGCACTGATATGTCTTCGTCGTATCTACTTTTCCAAACACTTTTGCCCTTGTTTTGGACTCTAACTTGCATGATTTGAATGAAACTAACCCGGACTGACGTTGTTTTCAGCAGAATTGCCATGGTGTTATTTATGTGCAGAAACATAAGTTCTCAGAATGACCTGAAACTCCACGGAGCGTATTTTTGGAAATAATAAAAAATACTGGCAAAAGATAAAGGCCAGGGGGCCACACCCTAGCCACGAGGGTGGGGGCGCACCTGACCCCCTGGGTGCGCCCCCTACCTCGTGGGCCCCCTGTAGCTCCTCCGACCTCAACTCCAACTCTATATATTCGTGTTCGGAGAGAAAAAAATCAAGGAGAAAGATTCATCGCGTTTTACGATACGGAGCCGCCGCCAAGCCCTAAAACCTCTCGGGAGGGCTGATATGGAGTTCGTTTGAGGCTTCGGAGAGGGGAATCCGTCGTCGTCGTCATCATCAACCATCCTCCATCACCAATTTCATGATGCTCACCGCCGTGTGTGAGTAATTCCATCGTAGGCTTGCTGGACGGTGATGGGTTGGATGAGATTTATCATGTAATCGAGTTAGTTTTGTTACGGTTTGATCCCTAATATCCACTATGTTCTGAGATTGATGTTGTTATGACTTTGCTATTCTTAATGCTTGTCACTAGGGCCCGAGTGCCATGATTTCAGATCTGAACCTATTATGTTTTCATGAATATATGTGAGTTCTTGATCCTATCTTGCAAGTCTATAGTCACCTACTATGTGTTATGATCCGGCAACCCCGAAGTGACAATAATCGGGACCACTCCCGATGATGACCGTAGTTTGAGGAGTTCATGTATTCACTATGTGTTAATGCTTTGGTCTGGTACTCTATTAAAAGGAGGCCTTAATATCCCTTAGTTTCCGCTAGGACCCCGCTGTCACGGGAGGGTAGGACAAAAGATGTCATGCAAGTTCTTTTCCATAAGCACGTATGACTATATTCGGAATACATGCCTACATTACATTGATGAATTGGAGCTAGTTCTGTGTCACCCTAGGTTATGACTGTTACATGATGAACCGCATCCGGCATAATTCTCTATCACCGATCCATTGCCTATGAGTTTTCCATATATTGTTCTTCGCTTACTTACGTTTCCGTTGCTATTGCTATCATCACTACAAAATACCAAAAACATTACTTTTGCTATCGTTACCTTTTGCTACCGTTACCACTACTATCATATTATTTTGCTACTAAATACTTTGATGCAGATATTAAGTTATCCAGGTGTGGTTGAATTGACAACTCAGCTACTAATACTTGAGAATATTCTTTGACTCCCCTTGTGTCGAATCAATAAATTTGGGTTGAATACTCTACCCTCGAAAACTGTTGCGATCCCCTATACTTGTGGGTTATCAAGACTATTTTCTGGTGCCGTTGCCGGGGAGCATAGTTCTATTCTTTGAGTCACTTGGGATTTATATCTACTTATCATTATGAAGAACTTGAAAGATCCAAGAACTAAGATTTATCCCTCAACTACGAGGGGAGGTAAGGAACTGCCATCTAGCTCTGCACTTGATTCACCTTCTATTTTGAGTAAGCTTGTGACACCTAAACCTGCTTCTGCCATTCATTCTGATATGTCGCATGTTATTGATGATGCCACTTCTACTATGCATGATACTTATGATGAAACTACTTCTATGCTTGATACTACTATGCCACTTGGTGAATTTCTTGATGAACAACTTGCTAGGGCTAGAGAGAATGAAATTATTGAAACTGATAATATTGATGAAAGTGATGATGAAGACTCTCCCCCTAATAAATATGATTTACCTGTTGTTCCTGAGGGTTATGTTATGGATGAAGAAGCTACTAGAGCTATTTTAGCTTGCAATGATAGATATGATCTAAAGAGGTTATTAGCTAAATGGAAGCATCAATCCCTTAATGCTAGAATGAAACCTGGCCCTGTTTTTGCTACTTCACCTATCTGTGTTACTGATAAGGATTATGAATTCTCTATTGATCCTAATATAATTACTTTGGTTGAATCTGATCCTTTTTATGGCTATGAATCTGAAACTGTTGTGGCACATCTTACTAAATTAAATGATATAGCCACCCTGTTCAGTAATGATGAGAGAACTCGTTACTTTTATATCCTTCAAATATTTCCGTTCTCATTAAAGGGTGATGCTAAGATATGGTTTGATTCTCTTGATCCTGGTTGTGTGCGTAGTACCCAGGATATGATTTATTACTTCTCTGCTAAATATTTCCCTGCTCATAAGAAACAAGGTGCCTTAAGGGATATATATAATTTTGTGCAAATTGAAGAAGAGAGTCTCCCGCAAGCTTGGGGGAGGCTTCTCCAATTACTTATGATTTTCCTGATCATCCTCTTAAGAAAAATGAAATACTTGATATCTTTTATAACGGACTAACCGATGCTTCCAGAGATTACCTGGACAGTTGTGCTGGTTCTGTTTTCAGGGAAAGAACACCGGATGAAGCTAAAATTCTATTAAATAATATGTTGACTAATGAAAATAATTGGACACTTCCTGAGCCTATTCCTAAACCAACTCCGAAGAAGAGAGGTGTTCTATTTCTCAGTCCTGAAGATATGCAAGAGGCAAAGAAATCCATGAAAGAAAAGGGTATTAAAGCTGAAGATGTTAAGAATTTACCTCCTATTGAAGAAATACATGGTCTTAATTTACCGCCTGTCGAAGAAATGCATAATTTTAATCCATCTCCTATTGAAGAATACATGGTCTTGATAACCCGACATAGGTAGTAAAGGTAAATTCTCTCTATAGATATGATAAAGCTGAAATCCCATTTACTAAGTTTGCTAGCCCATGCTTAGATGAGTTTGATAAATTTATGGTTAAGCAAGAAGACTTCAATGCTTATTTTGGTAGAGAATTAAAACACAGTGCTGATATGCTTGAACACTTGGGTGATTATATGGCTAATGTCAAAGGTGAACTTAAACTTATTAGTAAACATGCTTCTATGGTTACCACTCAAGTAGAACAAGTACTTAAAGCTCAAAATGATTTGCTCAATGAATTGAATAGTAAGAATAATGATTTTGCTATTAGAGTGGCTACTAGAACTGGTAAAATGACTCAGGAACCTTTGTATCCTTAAGGACACCCTAAGAGAATTGAGCAAGATTCTAAGAGAAATAATATAGATGCACCTAGTCCTTCTAAAAGGAAGAAAAAGAAGAATGATAGGACTTTGCATGCTTCTAGTGAACATATTACTGAAACACCTGAGAATCCAAATGATATTTCTATTTCTGATGCTGAAACACAATCTGGTAATGAACCTGAACCTAGTGATAATGTTAATGATAATGTTCATGTTGATGCTCAACCTAGCAATGATAATGATATAGAAATTGAACCTGCTGTTGATCTTGATAACCCACAATCAAAGAATCAACATTATGATAAGAAAGACTTTGTTGCTAGGAAACATGGTAAAGAAAGAGAACAATGGGATTCAGAAACCCATGCCTTTTCCTCCCAAACCATCCAAGAAAAAGGATGATGAGGATTTTGAGCGCTTTGCTGAAATGATTAGACCTATCTTTTTGCTTATGCGGTTAACTGATATGCTTAAAATGAATCCTTATGCTAAGTATATGAAAGATATTGTTACTAATAAAAGAAAGATACCGGAAGCTGAAATTTCCACCATGCTTGCTAATTATACTTTTAAGGGTGGAATAGCAAAGAAACTTGGAGATCCAGGAGTACCCACTATACCATGCTCCATTAAAAGAAACTATGTTAAAACTGCTTTATGTGATCTTGGAGCCGGTGTTAGTGTTATGCCTCTCTCTTTATATCGTAGACTTGATTTGAATAAGTTGACACCTACTGAAATCTCTTTGCAAATGGCTGATAAATCAACTGCTATACCTGTCGGTATTTATGAGGATGTGCCTGTTGTGGTTGCAAACGTTACTATTTTAACGGACTTTGTTATTCTTGATATTCCCGAAGTCGATAGTATGTCTATTATTCTTGGAAGACCCTTTTTGAATACTGCAGGGGCTGTTATTGATTGCAACAAAGGCAATGTCACTTTTCATGTTAATGGTAATGAGCATACGGTACACTTTCCGAGGAAACAGCCTCAAGTCCACATTATTAATTCTATTGGAAAAATTCCATCAATTACTTTTGGAGGTTTTGAATTTCCTCTTCCCACTGTCAAGAAGAAATATGATATTCTTATTGTTGGGGATGTGCATATCCCCGTTGAGGTAACCTAGTGTTATTCGAAAATTCTCCGGTTCCATGTCATTCGGAATGAGTTTATTAACAAGACCTGATCAACCTTGTTAATGGATTCCTTTTGATGATCATGAGATGGATGAAGTTAGAAAACACAACTCTCTGTACCCTCCTTTTACTTTCTGTTATTTATATTAAATAAAATAAAAATAGTATTTTATGCCTGTTATCTGAATTATCCGTGCAATATAAAAATACCCCGAAAATAAAAGTTCTCCAAATGCCCTGAAATTTAAATATGATTTTTTCTGGAATATTTGAGAATATTTGGCACTGAGATCACAGCAGGTGGGCATCCACCTGGCCACGAGAGTGGAGGGTGCGCCCCCTGCCTCGTGGGCCCATGGTGGCCCTCCTCCACTTATTCCTGCACCCACACACTCCTTCTTCCTCCCACAAACACTATTATCCAACTCAAGCACGAGTTCTAGCTCATTTTGCTGCGATTTTCGATCTCCTTGCTCAAAGCACCTCTCACAAAACTGCTTAGGGGGATTGTTCCGTGGTATGTGACTCCACCATTGGTCCAATTAGTTTTTGTTCTAGTGCTTTATTCATTGCATATTTTTGCTGCTTAGGTGACCCTGTTCTTGAGCTTGCATGTCAAATTTATATGGTTCCAAGTAGTTCTAATGCATGATATAGTCTCTAGGCACTTGTAGGAGTAGTTGCTATCAATTTTGTTGAGCTTGGCTTACTTTTATTTGAAGTTACTAAAAATTTCAGAAATTTTTCAGATGGAGAAATATGCTTAGGAAAATGTACCAAGGTGGTTCTTCAAAGAAGCAAGGACCCAGGCTTGCAATGTGTGATGCTGACGATGAGCCACCAAGGAATGCCCCAGTGCGGCCTTGTGAATGGCCTTCAGAGGACTTCATGGATCGAGCAGGAATTAAGGAAGAATTTAATGCATATTTGCGTAACGCTGATCTTGTGAGCTTCAAGGAAGAAAAATGTCGTCAGTACCACTATCTCACTAGCTCCGTTGTGAGGAGGTTTGAATTTTCATCTTCACGTAATTCTCAAACTGTCATGTTTGATCTTTATGAAAATTCTTACACTGTGGACTTAGAGGACTTTACCACTGCTTGCAAACTTCCACAATGGGGTAGTACTAGTGAACCTCGCAAATCTGAATTTAGAGATTTTCTTGCTAGTATAACTGTGGGGGAATCTAGAGATATATCACAAGCTACCATAGGGAGCATTCATTTTCCTGCTATACATTATTTTGCTCTCTTCATAGGTAGGTGCATAAATGGTAAAGATGAAGCATGTCATAGGTGTGTCCCTGACCTCATTATTCTTAGGAGTGCTGTGTTAGGAGATAAATCTTATAATTTGGGAGCCATTGTTGCACGTAGGTTGCATCTTAATAGATTTAATGGAGATTTCTTCGGTGGAATTTATGCAACCCGCATAGCTAATTTTCTTGGTATAACCATACGTGAGCATGATATTGAGTTGCCTCCTGCTTATTTGGATTATGAGGCTATGGTTCGTCATCAGTTTGTTGAGAGGAACGATCAGTTCCTCTAGTACCGACTAATCTTTGACAGACAACACACCTATCACGTCGCTCTCCCTGCTTCTACTTTCTTTGACTTTCAGGGAAAAGGGAGATATTCTATAACCAGAGAGGAGGCGGAAGAGTATAAGAGGAGGGCTGAGATAGCTCGTCTCCAAGCTACAGCCCACGATGCAATGACTGCTGCATCTTAGTACGACCCCAACTACAACTTTGGATATCCACCAGGCCATCCGTGGCATTAGACCAACTTAGGCCAAAAGCCTAAGCTTGGGGGAGTACGTATTTCTCACCGACATTACATTCATGCTCACACACTCATTGCTAGATGTCGGTGCTCATACTTTTTCACTGTAATATCCATGCTAGTTTATTTCCTTTTTATGCTTTCTTCTTGTGTGTTTGATAAACCTTAAGAAAAACCAAAAAATTAGTTGTAGCTTTTAGCTAGCTTTAATTTCTATGCTTGTAGTAGTAATTAAAAAGAAAACCCAAAAAGATTTCATGTTCTTCTTTTGCTTGTTGGGAGCTTTCCCGTGTAAATAGTTTTATTTCTTTTCTTTTCTTTGGGCGTCGATAGGAGAAGACCACAATTAAATTGTTGAAGTGGCTCTTATATGCATTATTGTTGATCTGACAAAAGAGACCATATTTCCTTGTCTTCTCCTGTTTATTGAATGCTTGCAGATTCCATCTTAGTCCAATGCACGTGCACTATTATCATTATCCACATCATTCGGTCGTGCAAGTGAAAGGCAATTATGACGATATATGATGGACTGACTGAGATGAGAAAAGCTGGTATGAACTCGACCTCTCTTGTTTTTGTAAATATGATTAGTTCATCGTTCCTGATTCAGCCTATTATGAATAAACATGTTTGCAATGACAAATAGAGAATATAGTTGCTTATGCCATGCTTAATTAGCTAGGAGCTTATAATGGTTTACCTTGCGTGCCAACATGCTATTAAAATGGTTGTGATGTGGTATGATAGGGTGGTATCCTCCTCTGAATGATTTAAGTGACTTGAATTGGCACATGTTCACGCATGTAGTTGAAACAAAATCAACATAGCCTTCACGATATTTATGTTCATGGTGGATTATATCCTACTCCTACTTGCATTCGGTGTTGATTAATTTTAATGCATGTTCATGACTGTTGTCGCTCTCTAGCTGGTCGCTTCCCAGTCTTTTTCTAGCCTTCACCTGTACTAAGCGGGAATACTTCTTGTGCATCCAACTCCATAAACCCCAAAGTTATTCCATATGAGTCCACCATACCTACCTATATACGGTATCTACCTATCGTTCCAAGTAAATTTGTATGTGCCAAACTCTAAAACTTCAAATAAATATCCTGTTTTGTATGCTCGAATAGCTCATGTATCAACTAGGGCTGTCTGTATCTTCCATGTTAGGCGGGTTATTCTCAAGAGGAGTGTACTCCGCTCCTCACTCACGAGAAAATGGCTGGTCACCGGGATGCCCAGTCCCATGCTTTATGCAAATCAAATCAAAATAATTGCAAACAAAACTCCCCCTGGGACTCTTGTTGTTGGGTACCGTAGTAATTTCAATGAAATTCCTACGCACACGCAAGATCATGGTGATGCATAGCAACGAGAGGGGAGAGTGTTGTCCACGTACCCTCGTAGACCGAAAGCGGAAGCGTTAGCACAACGCGGTTGATGTAGTCGTACGTCTTCATGATCCGACCGATCAAGTACCGAACATACGACACCTCCGAGTTCAGCACACTTTCAGCCCGATGACGTCCCTCGAACTCCGATCCAGACGAGTGTTGAGGGAGAGTTTCGTCAGCACGACACGTGGTAACGATGTTGATGTTCTACCGATGCAGGGCTTCGCCTAAGCACCGCTACAGTAATATCGAGGTGGACTATGGTGGAGGGGGGCACCGCACACGGCTAAAAGATCAAACGATCAATTGTTGTGTCTATGGGGTGCCCCCTGCCCCCGTATATAAAGGAGCAAGGGGGTGCGGCCGGCCAGGGAGGAGGCGCGCCAGGTGGAGTCCTACTCCCACCGGGAGTAGGACTCCCCCCCTTCCTAGATGGGTTAGGACTTGGGAGGGGGAAAGAGTGGAGGAGAAGAAGCAAGGGGGGCGTCGCCCCCCTCTCCTTGTCCTATTCGGACTGGGGGGAGGGGCGCGCGGCCCAGCCCTATCCGCCTCTCCTCTCTTCCACCTAGGTCCACTAAGGCCCATTAAGTCCCCCGGGGGTTCCGGTAACCTCCCGGTACTCCGGTAAAATCCCGATTTCACCCGGAACACTTCCGATACCCAAACATAGGCTTCCAATATATCAATCTTCATGTCTCGACCATTTCGAGACTCCTCGTCATGTCCGTGATCACATCCGGGACTCCGATCAACCTTCGCTACATCAAAACATATAAACTCATAATATAACTGTCATCGAAACGTTAAGCGTGCAGACCCTACGGGTTTGAGAACTATGTAGACATGACCGAGACACGTCTCCCGTCAATAACCAATAGCGGAACCTAGATGCTCATATTGGCTCCCACATATTCTTCGAAGATCTTTTATCGGTCAAACCGCATAACAACATACGTTGTTCCCTTTGTCATCGGTATGTTACTTACCCGATATTCGATCGTCGGTATCTCAATACCTAGTTCAATCTCGTTACTGGCAAGTCTCTTTTACTTGTTTTGTAATACATCATCTCGCAACTAACTCATTAGTTGAAATGCTTGCAAGGCTTAAGTGATGTGCATTACCGAGAGGGCCCAGAGATACCTCTCCGACAATCGGGGTGACAAATCCTAATCTCGAAATATGCCAACCCAACAAGTACCTTTTGAGACACCTGTAGAGCACCTTAATAATCACCCAGTTACGTTGTGATGTTTGGTAGCACACAAAGTGTTCCTCCAGTAAACGGGAGTTGCATAATCTCATAGTCATAGGAACATGTATAAGTCATGAAGAAAGCAATAGCAGAATACTAAACGATCTGTGCTAAGCTAACGGAATGGGTCATGTCAATCACATCATTCTCCTAATGATGTGACCCCATTAATCAAATGACAACTCATGTCTATGGTTAGGAAACATAACCATCTTTAATCAACGAGCTAGTCAAGTAGAGGCATACTAGTGACAATATGTTTGTCTATGTATTCACACATGTATTACGTTTCCTGTTAATACAATTCTAGCATGAATAATAAACATTTATCATGATATAAGGAAATAAACAATAACTTTATTATTGCCTCTAGGGCATATTTCCTTCAGTCTCCCACTTGCACTAGAGTCAATAATCTAGACTACACAGTAATGATTCTAACACCCATGGAGCCTTGGTGCTGATCATGTTTTGCTCGTGGAAGAGGCTTAGTCAACGGGTCTGCAACATTTAGATCCTTATGTATCTTGCGAATTTCTATGTCTCCCACCTGGACTAAATCCCGGATGGAATTGAAGCGTCTCTTGATGTGCTTGGTTCTCTTGTGAAATCTGGATTCCTTCGCCAAGGCAATTGCACCAGTATTGTCACAAAATATTTTCATTGGACCCGATGCACTAGGTATGACACCTAGATCGGATATGAACTCCTTCATCCAGACTCCTTCATTTGCTGCTTCCAAAGCAGCTATGTACTCCGCTTCACATGTAGATCCCGCCACAACGCTTTGCTTAGAACTGCACCAACTGACAGCTCCACCGTTCAATGTAAACATGTATCCGGTTTGCGATTTAGAATCGTCCGGATCATTATCGAAGCTTGCATCAACGTAACCATTTACGATGAGCTCTTTGTCACCTCCATAAACAAGAAACATATCCTTAGTCCTTTTCAGGTATTTCGGGATGTTCTTGACCGCTGTCCAGTGATCCATTCCTAGATTACTTTGGTACCTCCCTGCTAGACTTATAGCAAGGCACACATCAGGTTTGGTACACACCATTGCATACATGATAGAGCCTATGGCTGAAGCATAGGGAACATCTTTCATTTTCTCTCTATCTTCTACAGTGGTCGGGCATTGAGTCTTACTCAACTTCACACCTTGTAACACAGGCAAGAACCCTTTCTTTGCTTGATCCATTTTGAACTTCTTCAAAACTTTGTCAAGGTATGTGCTTTGTTAAAGTCCAATTAAGCGTATTGATCTATCTCTATAGATCTTGATGCCCAATATATAGGCAGCTTCACCGAGGTCTTTCATTGAAAAACTCTTATTCAAGTATCCCTTTATGCTATCCAGAAATACTATATCATTTCCAATCAACAATATGTCATCCACATATAATATTAGAAATGCTACAGAGCTCCCACTCACTTTCTTGTAAATACAGGCTTCTCCAAAACTCTGTATAAAACCAAATGCTTTGATCACACTATCAAAGCGTTTATTCCAACTCCGAGAGGCTTGCACCAGTCCATAAATGGATCGCTGAAGCTTGCACACTTTGTTAGCTCCCTTTGGATCGACAAAACCTTCTGGTTGCATCATATACAACTCTTCTTCTAGAAATCCATTCAGGAATGCAGTTTTGACATCCATTTGCCAAATTTCATAATCATAAAATGCGGCAATTGCTAACATGATTCGGACAAACTTAAGCATCGCTACGAGTGAGAAATTCTCATCATAGTCAATCCCTTGAACTTGTCGAAAACCTTTCGCAACAAGTCGAGCTTTGTAGACAGTAACATTACCATCAGCATCAGTCTTCTTCTTAAAGATCCATTTATTCTCAACTGCTTGCCGATCATCGGGCAAGTCAACCAAAGTCCACACTTTGTTCTCATACATGGATCCCATCTAAGATTTCATGGCCTCAAGCCATTTTGCGGAATCTGGGCTCACCATCGCTTCTTCATAGTTCGTAGGTTCATCATGATCTAGTAGCATGACTTCCAGAATAGGATTACTGTACCACTCTGGTGTGGATTTTACTCTGGTTGATCTACGAGGTTCAGTAGTAACTTGATCTGAAGTCCCATGATCATCATCATTAACTTCCTCACTAATTGGTGTAGGTGTCACAGAAACCGGTTTCTGTGATGAACTACTTTCCAATAGAGGAGCAGGTATAGTTACCTCATCAAGTTCTACTTTCCTCCCACTCACTTCTTTCGAGAGAAACTCCTTCTCTAGAAAGGATCCATTCTTAGCAACGAATGTCTTGCCTTCGAATCCGTGATAGAAGGTGTACCCAACAGTCTCCTTTGGGTATCCTATGAAGACACATTTCTTCGATTTGGGTTCGAGCTTATCAGGTTGAAGGTTTTTCACATAAGCATCGCAGACCCAAACTTTCAGAAACGACAACTTTGGTTTCTTGCCAAACCACAGTTCATAAGGCGTCGTCTCAACGGATTTCGATGGTGCCCTATTTAATGTGAATGCGGCTGTCTCTAAAGCATAACCCCAAAATGATAGCGGTAAATCTATAAGAGACATCATAGATCGCACCATATCTAGTAAAGTACGATTACGACATTCGGACACACCATTACGCTGTGGTGTTCCGGGTGGCGTGAGTTGCGAAACTATTCCGCATTGTTTCAAATGTAGATCAAACTCATTACTCAAATATTCTCCTCCACGATCAGATCGTAGAAACTTTATTTTCTTGTTACGATGATTTTCAACTTCACTCTGAAATTCTTTGAACTTTTCAAATGTTTCAGACTTATGCTTCATTAAGTAGATATTCCCATATCTGCTTAAATCATCTGTGAAGGTGAGAAAATAACGATATCCACCACGAGCCTCAACATTCATCAGACCACATACATCTGTATGTATGATTTCCAACAAATATGTTGCGCTCTCCATAGTTCCGGAGAACGGCGTTTTAGTCATCTTGCCCATGAGGCGCGGTTCGCAAGTACCAAGTGATTCATAATCAAGCGGTTCCAAAAGTCCATCGGTATGGAGTTTCTTCATGCGCTTTACACCGATATGACCTAAACGGCAGTGCCACAAATAAGTTGCACTATCATTATCAACTCTGCATCTTTTTGCTTCAACATTATGAATATGTGTATCACTACTATCGAGATTCATCAAAAATAGACCACTCTTCAAGGGTGCATGACCATAAAAGATATTACTCATATAAATAGAACAACCATTATTCTCTGATATAAATGAATAACCGTCTCGAATCAAACAAGATCCAGATATAATGTTCATGCTCAACGCTGGCACCAAATAACAATTATTTAGGTCTAATACTAATCCCGAAGGTAGATGTAGAGGTAGTGTGCCGACCGCGATCACATCGACTTTGGAACCATTTCCCACGCACATCGTCACCTCGTCCTTTGCCAGTGTTCGCTTAATCCGTAGTCCCTCTTTCGAGTTGCAAATATTAGCAACAGAACCAGTATCAAATACACAGGTGCTACTGCGAGCTCTAGTAAGGTACACATCAATAACATGTATATCACATATACCTTTGTTCACCTTGCCATCCTTCTTATCCGCCAAATACTTGGGGCAGTTCCGCTTCCAGTGACCAGTCTGCTTGCAGTAGAAGCACTTAGTCTCAGGCTTAGGTCCAGACTTGGGTTTCTTTTCCTGAGCAGTAACTTGCTTGTTGTTCTTCTTGAAGTTCCCCTTCTTCTTCCCTTTGCCCTTCTTGAAACTGGTGGTCTTACTGACCATCAACACTTGATGCTCCTTCTTGATTTCTACCTCCGCAGCCTTTAGCATTGCGAAGAGCTCAGGAATTGTCTTATCCATCCCTTGCATATTATAGTTCATCACGAAGCTCTTGTAGCTTGGTGGAAGTGATTGGAGAATTCTGTCAATGACGCTATCATCCGGAAGATTAACTCCCAGTTGAATCAAGTGATTGCAGTACTCAGACATCTTGAGTATATGCTCACTGACAGAACTATTCTCCTCCATCTTGCAGCTACAGAACTTATTGGAGACTTCATATCTCTCAATCCGGGCATTCTTTTGAAATATTAACTTCAACTCCTGGAACATCTCATATGCTCCATGACGTTAAAACGTCGTTGAAGTCCCGGTGCTAAGCCGTAAAGCATGGCACACTGAACTATCGAGTAGTCATCAACACGTTACTGCCAGGCATTCACAATGTCTGCAATTGCTGGCGCAGGTGGTACACCCAGCGGTGCTTCTAGGACGTAACTCTTCTGTGCAGCAATGAGGATAATCCTTAAGTAACGGACCCAGTCCGTGTAATTGCTACCATCATCTTTCAACTTTGCTTTCTCAAGGATTGCATTAAAATTCAACGGAACAACAGCATGGGCCATCTATCTACAATACAACATAGACAAGCAAGATACTATCAGGTACTAAGTTCATGATAAATTTAAGTTCAATTAATCATATTACTTAAGAACTCCCACTTAGAAAGACATCCCTCTAATCTTCTAAGTGATCACGTGATCCAAATCAACTAAACCATAACCGATCATCACGTGAAATGGAGAAGTTTTCAATGGTGAACATCACTATGTTGATCATATCTACTATATGATTCACGCTCGACCTTTCGGTCTCAGTGTTCCGAGGCCATATCTGCATATGCTAGGCTCGTCAAGTTTAACCTGAGTATTCTGCATGTGCAAAACTGGCTTGCACCCGTTGTAGATGGACGTAGATCTTATCACACCCGATCATCACGTGGTGTCTGGGCACGACGAACTTTGGCAACGGTGCATACTCAGGGAGAACACTTTTTATCTTGAAATTTAGTGAGAGATCATCTTATAATGCTACCGTCAATCAAAGCAAGATAAGATGCATAAAAGATAAACATCACATGCAATCAATATAAGTGATATGATATGGCCATCATCATCTTGTGCTTGTGATCTCCATCTCCGAAGCACCGTCATGATCACCATCGTCACCGGCGCGACACCTTGATCTCCATCGTAGCATCATTGTCGTCTCGCCAATCTTATGCTTCCATGACTATCTCTACCGTTTAGTGATAAAGTAAAGCATTACAGGGCGATTGCATTGCATACAATAAAGCGACAACCATATGGCTCCTGCGAGTTGCCGATAACTCGGTAACAAAACATGATCATCTCATACAACAAAATTTAGCATCATGTCTTGACCATATCACATCACAACATGCCCTGTAAAAGTAAGTTAGACGTCCTCTACTTTGTTGTTGCAAGTTTTACGTGGCTGCTACGGGCTTAGCAAGAACCGTTCTTACCTACGCATCAAAACCACAATGATAGTTTGTCAAGTTGGTGCTGTTTTAACCTTCGCAAGGACCGGACATAGCCACACTCGGTTCAACTAAAGTTGGAGAAACTGACACCCGCCAGCCACTTGTGTGCAAAGCACGTCGGTAGAACCAGTCTCGCGTAAGCGTACGCTAATGTCGGTCCGGGCCGCTTCATCCAACAATACCGCCGAACCAAAGTATGACATGCTGGTAAGCAGTATGACTTATATCGCCCACAACTCACTTGTGTTCTGCTCGTGCATATGACATCTACGCATAAAACCTGGCTCGGATGCCACTGTTGGGTAACATAGTAATTTCACAAAAATTCCAACACACACGCAAGATCATGGTGATGCATAGCAACAAGAGGGGAGAGTGTTGTCCACGTACCCTCGTAGACCGAAAGTGGAAGCGTTAGCACAACACGGTTGATGTAGTCGTACGTCTTAACGATCCGACCGATCAAGTACCGAACGTACGGCACCTCCGAGTTCAGCACACGTTCAGCCCGATGACGTCCCTCGAACTCCGATCCAGCCGAGTGTTGAGGGAGAGTTTCGTCAGCACGACGGCGTGGTGACGATGTTGATGTTCTACCGAGACAGGGCTTCGCCTAAGCACCGCTACAGTAATATCGAGGTGGACTATGGTGGAGGGAGCACCGCACACGGCTAAAAGATCAAACGATCAATTGTTGTGTCTATGGGGTGCCCCCTGCCCCCATATATAAAGGAGCAAGGGGGGTGCGGCCGGCCAGGGAGGAGGCGCGCCAGGAGGAGTCCTACTCCCACCGGGAGTAGGACTCCCCCCCCCCTTCCTAGTTGGATTAGGACTTGGGAGGGGGAAAGAGTGGAGGAGAAGAAGGAAGGGGGCGTCGCCCCCCTCTCCTTGTCCTATTTGGACTGGGGGAGGGGGGCGCGACCCAGCCCTAGCCGCCTCTCCTCTCTTCCACCTAGGCCCACTAAGGCCTATTAAGTCCCCGGGGGGTTCCGGTAACCTCCCGGTACTCCGGTAAAATCCCGATTTCACGCGGAACACTTTCGATATCCAAACATAGGCTTCCAATATATCAATCTTCATGTCTCAACCATTTCGAGACTCCTCGTCATGTCCGTGATCACATCCGGGACTCCGATCAACCTTCGCTACATCAAAACATATAAACTCATAATATAACTGTCATCGAAACGTTAAGCGTGCGGACCCTACGGGTTAGAGAACTATGTAGACATGACCGAGACACGTCTCCGGTCAATAACCAATAGCAGAACCTGGATGCTCATATTGTCTCCCACATATTCTATGAAGATCTTTTATCGGTCAAACCGCATAACAACATATGTTGTTCCCTTTGTCATCGGTATGTTACTTGCCCGAGATTCGATCGTCGGTATCTCAATACCTAGTTCAATCTTGTTACCGGCAAGTCTCTTTTACTCGTTTTGTAATACATCATATCGCAACTAAATCATTAGTTGCAATGCTTGCAAGGCTTAAGTGATGTGCATTACCGAGAGGGCCCAGAGATACCTCTCCGACAATCGGAGTGACAAATCCTAATCTCGGAATATGCCAACCCAACAAGTACCTTTGGAGACACCTGTAGAGCACCTTAATAATCACCCACTTACTTTGTGATGTTTGGTAGCACACAAAGTGTTCCTCCGGTAAACGGGAGTTGCATAATCTCATAGTCATAGGAACATGTAAAAAGTCATGAAGAAAGCAATAGCAGAATACTAAACGATCGTGTGCTAAGCTAACGGAATGGGTCATGTCAATCACATCATTCTCCTAATGATGTGACCCCATTAATCAAATGACAACTCATGTCTATGGTTAGGAAACATAACCATCTTTGATCAACGAGCTACTCAAGTAGAGGCATACTAGTGACAATATGTTTGTCTATGTATTCACATATGTATTATGTTTCCTGTTAAGACAATTCTAGCATGAATAATAAACATTTATCATGATATAAGGAAATAAACAATAACTTTATTATTGCCTCTAGGGCATATTTCCTTCACTTGTTAGTTGGAGGCACTCGTTGTTTCAAGCAAGGCATGGATTGATGCTTGTTGGTGGAGGGGGGGGTATAAACTTTACCATTCTGTTTGGGAACCGCCTATAATGTGTGTAGCATGGAAGATATCGCCATCTCTTGGTTGTTATGTTGACAATGAAAGTATACCGCTCAAAATATTATTCATCTCTATTTCAAAACCGAGCTCTGACACCTCTACAAATCCCTGCTTCCCTCTACGAAGGGCCTATCTATTTACTTTTATGTTGAGTCATCATCCTCTTTTTAAAAAGCACCAGTTGGAGAGCACCGCTGTAATTTGCATTCATTACTGTTAGTTTACATTGAGTATGACTTGACTGGATCTCTTTTACCATGAATTACAATGTCTAGTTAGTCCTTGATCTTTAAAGGTGCTCTGCATTTATGTTTTGCGGTCTCAGAAAGGGCTAGTGAGATACCATCTTGTTATATCATTTTATGATTGTTTTGAGGAACTGTTGTCATCCGAGATTTATTATTATTGCTCGCAGTTGATTATGCCATTAATATGAGCAAACATGAGACCTATGCATTACTATGAATATGGTTAGTCTATAATCTTTGCTGAAAACTTGAATGCTGGCTTTACATATTTACAACAACAAGAGCAAATAGAGTTTGTAAAAGTTTTTCTTTATCACTTTCAGTTTATCAACTGAATTGCTTGAGGACAAGCAAAGGTTTAAGCTTGGGGGAGTTGATACGTCTTCGTCGTATCTACTTTTCCAAACACTTTTGCCCTTGTTTTGGACTCTAACTTGCATGATTTGAATGGAACTAACCCGGACTGACGCTGTTTTCAGCAGAATTGCCATGGTGTTATTTATGTGCAGAAACAAAAGTTCTCAGAATGACCTAAAACTCCACGGAGCGTATTTTTGGAAATAATAAAAAATACTGGCAAAAGATCAAGGCTAGGGGGCCCACACCCTAGCCACAAGGGTGGGGGCGCGCCCCCTACCTCGTGGGCCCCCTGGAGCTCCTCCGACCTCAACTCCAACTCTATATATTCATGTTCGGAAAGAAAAAAATCAAGGAGAAAGATTCATCGCGTTTTACGATACGGAGCCGCCGCCAAGCCCTGAAACCTCTCGGGAGGGCTGATCTGGAGTCCGTTTGGGGCTCCGGAGAGGGGAATCCGTCGCCGTCGTCATCATCAACCATCCTCCATCACCAATTTCATGATGCTCACCGCCGTGTGTGAGTAATTCCATCGTAGGCTTGCTGGACGGTGATGGGTTGGATGAGATTTATCATGTAATCGAGTTAGTTTTGTTAGGGTTTGATCCCTAGTATCCACTATGTTCTGAGATTGGTGTTGCTATGACTTTGCTATGCTTAATGCTTGTCACTAGGGCCCGAGTGCCATGATTTCAGATCTGAACCTATTATGTTTTCATGAATATATGTGAGTTCTTGATCCTATCTTGCAAGTCTATAGTCACCTACTATGTGTTATGATCCGGCAACCCCGAAGTGACAATAATCGGGACCACTCCCGATGATGACCGTAGTTTGAGGAGTTCATGTATTCACTATGTGTTAATGCTTTGGTCCGGTACTCTATTAAAAGGAGGCCTTAATATCCCTTAGTTTCTGCTAGGACCCCGCTGCCACGGGAGGGTAGGACAAAAGATGTCATGCAAGTTCTTTTCCATAAGCATGTATGACTATATTCGAAATACATGCCTACATTACATTGATGAATTGGAGCTAGTTCCGTGTCACCCTAGGTTATGACTGTTACATGATGAAACGCATCCGGCATAATTCTCTATCACCGATCCATTGCCTATGAGTTTTCCATATATTGTTCTTCGCTTGTTTACTTTTCCATTGCTATTGCTATCATCACTACAAAATACCAAAAACATTACTTTTGCTATCGTTACCTTTTGCTACCGTTACCACTACTATCATATTACTTTGCTACTAAATACTTTGCTGCAGATATTAATTTATCCAGGGGTGGTTGAATTGACAACTCAGCTGCTAATACTTGAGAATATTCTTTGGCTCCCCCTGTGTTGAATCGATAAATTTGGGTTGAATACTCTACCCTCAAAAACTGTTGCGATCCCCTATACTTGTGGGTTATCACGCACCTGCCCCAGGGGCACTATGGAGCCGCCAGTCATGCCCGAGAAGGGCCTCGTGGGCATAAAGCGCTCGTAAGGCACTTGGAACTGCTCGAAGGTCTCCACAGAGATCACATTGAGGCTGGCGCCACTGTCGATGAGTGTCTTGGTGACTGCCACGTTGTTGATGGTAGGTGTGCACAGTAGAGGGATGGTTCCCGCGTACTTTGTAGACTTGGGGTGGTTGTTGTAATCAAAGCCGATTGGGTACTGTGACCACTTGATGGGCTTGGCGTCTGATTGTTGTAATCTCCTGCCACTCATTGTGGAACAGCTTGAGCTCGTGGCAGTCTTAAGTGGCGTGGGAGTGCATGTTGTGGTAGGCACAGAAAGGGCATTCGTCCTTCTTGGCCTTGTCACGGTCGTGGTCGTGCTTCTGCTCAGGCTCCGCCGCAAGAACGGCGGGGCCCTTGCGCTTGGTGTCCCTGCCCTTAGGCTTGGCGACGTCAAGGTCGGTGTTAGGGTCATTGTGGGCAAAGAGACAACCCTCCTCAGCCTTGGCGCACTTGTCGGTGAGTTCGAAAAGTTACACCACAGTGTAAAGGTCGTTGTGGACGGTGAGCTTCTCGCACATCATGACGTTCATGATGCCTGAGGAGAACCCTGCAATAACCGCGACTTCGGAGGCGCGCGGGGTCTTGTTGCGCACCTGGCTGAAGCACTGGATATACTTGCGGAGGGGCTCGTCAGGCTGCTGGTGGATGGCGCACAGGCTGCTGAGTGCGAGGGGGCGGTCGGACGTGCCCTTGAAGTTGGTAACAAATTCCCGGCACAGCTCAGCCCGCAAGGATATGGAGCCCTCAGGAAGGTTCATTAGCCATGAACGTGTTGCATCCTTGAGGGCCATGGGGAACTAGTTCACCATGACCTTGTTGTCGCCCTTGGCGGCCTGGATGCTCAAGAAGTAGAGCGACAAGAACTCCATGGGGTTGGCGGTGCCATCATAGTGGGGAGACATCTCTGGCTTGAACTTCACGGGCCACATCACATGCCAGAGCTCGCGGTGAAGGCCAAGCGGCCCCCGACGGTGGAGACTACTCCGTCTACAAGGGAGGCGTGGTTCTAGCACCCGGCAGCCACAACCCCCTGGGTGGTGCGATTCTGGCACCCGCGCTGGCTTTCAATGAGAACTTGTCCGTTCGGTCGTGCGTGCTCGAGGATCTGGCAGCTCGGGTTGTCGTCGTGCGGCGGGGGAGGAACCATGGGAGGACTCGGGCGAGCGATCACGGTGGTGATGTGCTCGTGATCGTTGCACAGAGGAGGTAGAGGAGGTGCGTCCTGCCCTGCCCGCGCTCCACGTGACGGAGGCGGGATCAGAGGGTGAAAAAGGGGTCGGTGCATCCCCGATGATGTTGATGGGCTCGGTGATGCAGGTGAGCCAGTCATCGTAGCCGTCCTCGGTGGGGCAGTAGCGCGGTAGCTCTTGCGCCATGTGGAGCGTAGCCTGCGGGTGGTGGCGGGCAAGCGAAGTCGCCGTGGCCGTGTGCGTCGGCGGTGGCTACTGCTGGTGCTGCCCGACTGAAGGGTGCTCGGAGGAAGCCTCCCCCTACGGCTCCACACCCATGGGCTCCGTCTGGATGTGGTTGGCTCGGCACTAGGCATGGGTGCGTCGAGCGTTGGCCATGGCGGTGTGGAAGCTCGAGGCGCTAAAACCAAGCCCCCTACATGGCGCACCAAATGTCGGGGGATTGATTTTGAGCCACGGGAAATCCTCCAAAACCCTGGTTCGAGCTTTGGGGGCCTGGCTTTGCGTCTACGAGGCTACGAGCTAGGTGCGACGAGCACACATCTAGCTACCCAGGTTCGGGGCACCGTGTGGTGTAAAACCCTACTCCTGCTTGGTTGTATTGCTTGTGGACAGTGCTCTCAGAGCTAGAAGATGAGCCGAAGATCTTTGGGGGTAGCAATGGCGCTAGGGTTTGGGCAGGAGTCGATCCCTTGCTACGGTGGCCAATTTGTCTCTTATATAGATGCCTTGGGCCTCTTCCCCAAAAATATGAGTGGGAAAGGGCTACTAGAGGGCGGCAATTTGAAAGGGGACAGGCGCTAGTGCTTCTCCTAACAAAAGGTGGTCTTCGCCTGCCAAAGGGCTTATCCGTGAAGTGTCAGGGGCTCCATGATGACCTCCGTCCTGCCGCACCACCGTCTTGGTCTTCTATCACCAAAGAGAAAACCTTTGGGACTTGCTTTGGGGCAGGTAGGCATAGCTGCTCCCTTAGCACCGAAGGGGAAACTGTCTCCGAGTGCATAGGATGGTGTCGGGGTTACGATCCTGACAATGAGTACTAGGGGTATGAAAGAGGGGCAGATCCTAGCTGCGACGTAGGTGTAACACTCGGTGTTTAGCGAGTTCAGGCCCCTCTCGGTGGAGGTAATAGCCCTACGTCATCCATGTGATGGGTAGCGCCTGCGCTGCATGGCTCCTCGGGAGGCCTCACAGGAGGGCGTCTCGCAAGGGCGGCCTCGCGAGGCCACTTGTTGCGATGGTAGTCTTGATGAAGGCCTTCGTAGGAGAAGCCCCTTGTAGGGCAGGGCCCTCGCGAGGTTGCTGGCTTCGCGGTGCCCGCCGATGGGCTGCCTCATGATTTTGGCCAAGGGGCCTTCCTGGGTCATAGGCAGGTGGCCCGTGGTACCCTGGTTCCCACTGGGCCGACAACTGCCGGTGAAAGTCCTATAACCGAGGATCATCTAACGGTTCCTCAGGCATGTCGGACTCATCCGGTCTGAGGCTTAAATATTCCTCGGACTCTTGGTAATGGTTGATGTCCTCGGGGTCATCATCGTCCCCGTTGGGCGTGATGCTATTGATGGGACCATTGTCGGTGTTATAACATGTGTCCAGGTTATCGGCGCCTTCTGGGGTATCGCCGTTATCGGTGACGTCATCGTTATTAGTGGCTTCGTGGCTAGCATCACCATTACCTGCGCCTTTATTGCGGCGTCACCGGTGTTTGGGTGGCTCCTCTCCTTTGTCCTTCCTTTTATCCTTGGGAGTGTCTACCATGTAGACATCGAAGGTAGAAGTGACTGCCTGGTTCCTGGTATAACCGGATGTTAGAGGTGACGATGTATACGACATGTCATCGACATCCTCTTCCATATCGACGGCCTCCTCGGAGGCGTAGTCCAACACGTCAGTTAAGTCCTCAATCATGACGACTAAGTGGGTGGTGGGTGGGTCGAAAAGCTCCACATTTTTTGATCTAAATCTGCCCTGACCGCGGGCCGAGACCGGCAAATCTGAAATCCTGAGGTTTCAAGCTTGGTCCAACATCTTGTTGAAAGCAAGAAGATCGATTTTACCCATCATCCAATGGCGGGTGGCACCGAGTCGGACTTGCGCCTGGGCACCGTGGGGTGCTGCCTCGGGGTTCCTATCAGGCAGGCTAAATGCCCGAACCAGCGAGGAAGTTTTTGGATCCGAGATCGAATCCGGGGCATATGCGTCGGTATTCATGGGCCAATCTGACATCTGGCATGAAAAGGTAATCCTGTCGCGGCGATCCGTAGCATTTTTCAAATTGTCGAGCCACATGGCTTGGTCCAAAGGGGGGGTCTCTATCTGGACTAGATGGTCAGTCGTATCGGCAAGTAGTGTGATGTTGCCGAAGACAAATCGTTGATCCGTAGATCTGCCATCGAGTTCGTGTGATCACCTGGTGGGACCTGCATGGGCCACCAATGTCAGTGCTAAAACCAGCAGATCTCGGGTAGGGGGTCCCAAGCTTGGTGATCAGAGCTAGATGGTAACAAGGAGAGTAGGGACATGGTGTTTTACCCAAGTTAGGGCCCTCTTGATGAGGTAAAACCCTACGTCATGCTTCTTATATATCGATTGTGATGGGGGTACAAAGTACATATTGATCTACCTCGAGATTGTATGAGTTTGTCTAAGCTCTAAACCTTGCGAATGAGTACGCACGTGTCTCTAGACGCCAGAGGTACCTAGGGTTTACAAATGGGAGGTTACAATCTTTAGAGATAAGCATGCCGGTTTAAGTACGCTTGAAGTGAACGCCAAGTTTTCAGGAGATCTGCCGTGGGTCAGGGCTGGCACGGCCATGCCAACAATCTTCAATGGGTTCTCGGCTTGGTCCATTACTGACGGGCCGACGTGGCAAGCACCCCTAATCTAGGACACCAACAGGCGGCGCTTCCCCAAGTGGAAGCCGGACCTTCAAGTCTGTCGGCATCATAAGCTGGTCCTTGTAGGCCTGGACCTCCTCCATTGACACGAAGGGGAACCACTTCCTTGTGGATTTGGGGGGAGATCGCGACGATCTCACGCTTATGGAGGCGGGCCGCTTCCGCTTTTGGCCGGGAGCACTCACAACCGGCTCCTGGCTGGAAGCCCGACTCCCCTTCTCACTCTTGGTCACCATCGCGGTGAAAAAGGAAGGACAAAGAGGTTGGCAGGGGAGCAAGGCGGAGCACTAACAACACACGCGATTAGGCTGGCGGCGGAAAAGGAAGTTGAAATGACTAGAGGCGGGGAGAAATTGAAAACCCCTCACTTTGCCTCCTCTTATAGCCGCTCCAAAACGGGTGCGAGAATCATGGCGCCATCATCAACGCCCAAAGTTAAAGGGATACACCGCCGACGATTCCCTCAGCGGAGCTTCGATTCTGCCTAAAGTAAAAAAGGCCCGCTGGGAGTGTGTGGCCCTCTGAAGGAAGCGACTACCACAAGAGGTCGGGTTCAGGTTTCCTAAAGCTGAAGGACCAAGGTGCGAAAAAGAGGAAGACATGAGCCGCTGGTGGTCTCAAAGACCACTTCTACGACCTCCGCCACGCGCGGGGGCTACTGAGAGTGTCATACACCTGGGGTGGCTTATTCGGAGGTGCCCAACCGTAGGCCTTGTCGGGGCCCACAAGCCCCAAGGTCGGGCGAAACCCTAAGGGTAGCGTTAAGGACCTTCCTACCGCCCAAGGCAAAGATCGAAGGCAACCTAGATCGCATCTGCCCCCTGTAAACCCTAGGCCTCCTTCATCTATATAAGGGGGGGGGTCAGGAGGTTTTCATCACATCTAATCTCAGATAGCAACTCTCGATAGCAACATCAAACACCACTCTAAACCCCTCGCATGAGGTATCCCTCCACCATGAAATATCAAACCAAGCAGGACGTAGGGTATTACTCTTCGGAGGCTCAAACTTGGGTAGAACCTTTGTGCGACCTCCGATCCAAGACTTCCGGTCGTGCTTGGACCCCTACCGAGGGATCTGACGGTATTTCGCACCGTCACCTATGATCCCTGCTACACACTCACAACTCAAATCGGGCAGGACCAGTGGAGAGACACCTGGGACTGTTTGGTTGACCGCACAACCTCCATCCTAGCCCGGTGGGGGGGTGGATTTGGCTCGTTTGGTTAGTTGCGCATGCGGCTGGGCCTGCATCGCATGCTCCTCAAAGCAGCCCATAGCTTAGCTTTGGAGGAACGTCGGGGTTGACCGTTTCCAGTGAGCCAAGCCCGAGCAAGCGTAAAGAGAGCACGCGGCCGCATGAGCGATGACGAGCGGGAGATGACGCGATGCTTCTTGAAGGCGGGCCATAAAACACCCTCATCACTCTCTCACGCTCACTCTCACCTGTCTCCCCTGTCACTCTCCTCTCACCTTTGGCGGCACCATGGATGGCATCGGCGACGACCATCCAAAGGCGCCTCATCGCAACTTGTCGATGGGGTTAAGTCCTTAACCCATGGGATCTAGGACGCAATCTAAGTTGATATGGGTTCAATTTTGGGTCTGATGGGGTTAAATTTGGGGGAAGATCAGTGATTATGCCCCTGTGTGTGCGTGTGTGTGTGTGTGTCACGTGTGTGTGCGCGCGCGCGTGCGCTTGTGTGCACGTGTGTGTGCACCAGACAGGCAGCATCCAGATGAGAAGAGACGATGCAATACAAAACAGAACAAAACTCGAGTATGGACGCATTTCCTCATTTCATATCAGTTTGCTCCATCGACCCCCAACAGCTTGTTGTAAGTACTACAAGAATTGGCTCAAGTGGCCTGTATGACACATATATTATTATCGGGTCAGGCTGCTACATTTGTGATTAATATCAAGTGTTAAAGAATGGATTATATAGCCCACGGCCAACCAAAGAACATTACTACTTTACAAACGAGAGGGAAGGGGAAGAAAAAAATTGTAGCAGGGTTAACACCACATCAAACCAAGAAAAACTTAATGGCTGGCCTATTTCGAACACAGGAATTTCACAGGCAATCGTCGAAATCCCGTAGGAACATATAGGGGCCACGTATAGAGCTATAATCAGGAAGTAACGCCTAGATTCGTGAGGGGGTGGGAATAGGCTGTAAAGCCTATGGCAACTTCACGTTGGCCAGGTCCCCCATGGACGATTTCACAGTCTCTTCCGCTGCAAAGTCCTGTAACATTCCAACACGCTCATCAGTTAACTTTGGTTAATTGTTTTAGCAAAAGAGCTCTGTGATAATACACGGATAGAATGAAAAATAAACAACATTGTGTGCCTGACCAAGGCATGAGATGACATGAATGAAAATAAATAAATGTGATAGCAGTATAACATGGTTGAGTACCTGCAGGCGCTGCATCAAGTACATCAAGAACAAATGCACAAACACCTGGAACAGGTATACGCAGATTCAATCAGAGATCAGCCTTAATAAGATCTAAAATAAACATACAGGATCAAAATTATGTTCTTGCCAGATAGAATAGAAGGCTGACTCGGGCAACAGGATGCCGCCACAAAAATCTTGTCGCCCTCACAGCCCCTGAATCTAAAAACTTCGCAGCTTTTTGTAACTGGAACGCCAAAAATGCCAAGGTAAAATATTAGCACTCTCCCACTATTTGTTAGGATGCTGCACTCCAGATTTCCATTGGACACATATACCTGATGATTTGCCGTTGCCATGTGTCGATGATGCAGTGGAAGAGGCCTGAAATATAAAAGGTAATTATCTAAAACTGTACTAGAACTTCCAAATAGAGGAACACAGCTAAACCTTGGAAATCTCAAGTACAATTTGCAACACATGGCTGCTTCTCTTTTGACTGGACATTCTCACAGCATAAAGAAACTATGGCATGCTTATAAACAATATTTTCCTGCATGTTCAATAATGAAAAGAAAACGGTCAACATACTCTAGCGCATTGATATCAGTATCTTCTTCCCATGATGATGCTGATCTGCGAGAAACCCTACTCCTTTCTGCTTCTACCTATCAAATGGAACACAAAGATAACAGAATGGTAGGAAGATAAGAACATCCGCAGGACAATTCCTATAGCACAAGCAACATAGGAAGAAGAGAAATTATGAACCTGCACTTCATGGAATTGCTTCAATGATTTCTCCAGTTGGAACTCTAATGCACCTTTTTCACTGGCCATGGATTCTAATTGTGTTTGCTTGTGGTACTGGAAGAAATAATGCATAGATAATGAATTAGCTCTCCTTAGCTAAAATGTCAATGACAGAAAAGGAAATTGGTATGCTTCAGCACATACCAGCAAATCAGTGAGCTCACGGTATCTTTTCTCTAGCTCAACATGCTCCTAAAAAGAGACACATTTGCACAAGAAAAAGTAACCATTAAGTATGATCTGGTAACAAGATAGATTGTAGTAAATGTTGCATTCGTCCAGTTATAAGGTGGGTAAATGTTGTTCACCCAGTTTTAACAAGAAAAGTGTGATTTGATTAGGATTAACAACCTGTCTAGAATAATGCTCTGCGTCGCGTCTCATTCCAGCCATTTCAACTCTCATCTTCTGCAACTCAGCCTACATCATACAAATAAAGATGTTGAACAAATAATGGTGCAAGACAGAGCATTCTGATTACTATAATAGAAACAACTCCATTGATCCTTTTTACATTTTCTGTGATATTATACCTGATCATCATATTAGCATTTTTACCTAAACTTCCGAATTATTACTTGACAACTGATTCTTTGATATCTTATGAATTAAATGGTACCTCCAAGGATAATATCTGGCTTTCTGCCTCTCTTTGGCTTTGCCGTGCTCGCTCAACTTCCTCCTGCCATGCCTGTATCTGCTTTCCAAAAGCACAGCATCAAGAGAAACAAACACCATAGTGTTACATTTCAGGATAGTGCAATATGCTAAGTTCTATTATTTCAAAAGCAAAGGTAAATAAATACAGATAGACATTTGTAGATAGGGTAGTAAATAGATCCACAATATGAGTATCTCAGGTATGGAGTGTGCTAAAAGTACAGCTCATATTAATCCCGTAAAGAAACCAAGGTTCTTTGATTTTAACCTGAAGAACCCCCAGTTATACTTTCACGGTTTCACCACTATTTGGAATCAGTTCCACACTATATATATATTGTTATGCCTTGTTGCTACTTCTTTGCCGCTATTTTATCTGGCTGAGTGTCTGTGCAAAGGTAGCTAATACTAATAGGAGGTGCTATCAACTTCTCTGCAGTTCTTGACCCAGACCGTGATCGCACTGCGGATTTCCTGATAGGTGTCAAAACATTTTCCATTTTTCCCCTCCTATTGCTGTCAACTATAATTTTTTAGTAATGAGAAACGGGAGATCTGGTTTAGAAGAAAATTTTAACCTGAAGAGCTTGACTAGCATCTTCAGAAGGCTTTTTCTGAGCACGGCGATTACGAGCTTCCATTTCCTGTAGTTCTTGGTGCAGTGATGCACATTCAACCTGAAACAACCAGGGTACCGATAGTTAATAGCAGAAACTAAACTGATCAGATATGACACACAGTGCGGAAAGGAATTTACCTCAAGTACAGCTACTTTGTGCTCAAATTCCATTGCTCTCGATGAGCTTTGATCAGCAGCTCTCTGTATGCCAACAGAACAGTCAAGATCAAAAATCAGAGACCAATCGACTAAAATGTGACACCCATGGAATCTAAACTAAGTGACATTATTGCAAGTACAAGATTTGGATTAAATTGACATAGAACGGATAGGAGTTGAACTATTTAAACAAGAGCTTAGAAAATTAGTGGAAACATACTATAAATCACATATATGTATTGAAGCACAGCCCTGGAAACATAACATTTACTAATTTTCTAGCTGGATTACTGTTTCTTGCAAGTACACATGCTGGCCTTGTGGTATTGACGAACCTCTAAAATCTAGATAGATTTGTCTCCACTTAGTCACAGTGCTAGAACTTCTAAATGTTGAATTAGCTCATCTTGGCAGTTTGAGTATGAAACTTGTTTTAAGGACATCTACTTAGATCTTCAAATGTATCCCTTGGAGAACAATACGCCAATAAACAGATGAACGCAACTAATGGGATAGCGTGGCATGTGCCAAAACATTTGATCTTACAGGAGTAAACTTTCATTCTGCCGATTCTAGAATGTAGTAGACTAACATCTGTAGTTGTTGAAACAAATAGTCAGGCTGTGATAAATGCCCCTTGCACTGCGCATGATATTGCAAGAAATGTCAATTGAAACAAACATCTACATAGCACTAACATGCAATTTCCTTGTTAGTGTTCAAGAAAATTGGCAGACAATTTTGACATCCTCACATAATAGACCACATGTTGACGCTTCATATTTATACCTTGTAAAATTACCTGGATTCTAGCAAGAGCATTTGATGCCTCGACAGCCCGATGCTCCAATTCTACTTCTCTGTCAACAGCTGCCTGCAATGTAATAGAAAGTATTGAAATTTTAGAACACAAGAAATTATGATAAAGACAAAGCAATAAAACGGATGCACTTCAACAAATTACCATCTTTGTAGCATTATGTGCAATACGCTCCTCTTCAGCCCTCCGCTCCACGGTTGAAAGTTCCTCTCGTAGAGCCTAACATGTACATGGTACACAGAGGTTAGATTTATTTTTATTTTTTTGAGAATTGCACAGAGGTTAGATAACTTCATGAAAATATGAGGCTATTCTATTATTCTACCCCAGAAAGTCTATTTCACTAACCTGGATGATCCTGGTTTCAGTAAGCTCACGGTTCCTCTTAAGGCCATCCATATCTTCCTAGTATCCACAGAAAACAAAATCGATTTATTATTTGATAACATCAGTTATGTTACAGTCTTACAGAAGCCTAAAAACATAAGGAAAAGTGTTAACAGTCACCCACATAGCCATACTATTCAAGATTTATATCCAAAAGAGATCATATCAAGCTGTACAACTTAAACACACAGGTGCTAGTTCCTGAGAGTAAGTCCAAGACTTCCACTGATATCTGAGTCTGACAGAGAGAGCACAGGACACTCCAGGTTCATACTCATTTGCGATAACACACAGCTCGAGCTCAAAATTTGAGCAGGAACACGAAGCTCCATTGATTTAAACTATGAAGGCAGAATGCTAGAGACTGTAAGAGACTTTCCATGTATCAAAAAACAGACACGTGCAGATGTGCATATATAAAATGAAAATGAGCAACTCCCACTCCCGGGCACAGAATAAACTAGGAGGGGGGAGTTTCTACATCACTAATAAGTTTTTATGCTAAGTTCTACAGCCAGAATTTTTTTAAGACACACAAGGGTGAATATTAACAAAGCTACAAGAATCCGCAAATGACATGAGCATCTTGAGTTCTTGGAATGCGTAAAAAATATCCAAAATCCTGCTACTCCAACTCCAAATCATGTCTACTTGGGACCTTATCTGCATTCAACTAGAAAGAAAGTTCACAAGCACCTCCACGGTATTCCAAATGGAAAAGTACAAAAACACATATGACAACGCAATTATAATTAGATCATGACAGAAAATGAAAGCATGTGAGTAGCAAATCACTGAACAAATGGCCACTGTGCTAGCATATTTGAAACAATTATAATGGCCACTGAACAACATTATCGTACATGTCCTTGATGAGGGTAATGTACAAAGTCCCAGCAAAGTACATTACCCTCATCAAGGACATGTACGATAATGTTGTGACAAGTGTTCGAACAAGTGATGTCGACACCGATGACTTCCCGATTAAGATAGGACTGCATCAGGGGTCAGCTTTGAGCCCTTATCTTTTTGCATTGGTGATGGATGAGGTCACAACTCTCAAGGGATATACAAGGAGATATCCCATGGTGTATGCTCTTTGCGGATGATGTGGTGCTAGTTGACGATAGTCGGACGGGGGTAAATAGGAAGTTAGAGTTATGGAGACAAACCTTGGAATAGAAAGGGTTTAGGCTTAGTAGAACTAAAACCGAGTACATGATGTGCGGTTTCAGTACTACTTGGTGTGAGGAGGAGGTTAGCCTTGATGGCCAGGTGGTACCTCGGAAGGACACCTTTCGGTATTTGGGGTTAATGCTGCAGGAGGATGGGGGTATTGATGAAGATGTGAACCATCGAATCAAAGCCGGATGGATGAAGTGACGCCAAGCTTCTGGCATTCTCTGTGACAAGAGAGTGCCACAAAAGCTAAAAGGCAAGTTCTACAGGACGGCGGTTCGACCCGCAATGTTGTATGGCGCTGAGTGTTGGCCGACTAAAAGGCGATATGTTCAACAGTTAGGTGTGGCGGAGTTGCGTATGTTGAGATGGATGTGTGGCCACACGAGGAAGGATCGAGTCCGGAATGATGATATACGAGATAGAGTTGGGGTAGCACCAATTGAAGAGAAGCTTGTCCAACATCGTCTGAGATGGTTTGGGCATATTCAGCGCAGGCCTCCAGAAGCTCCAGTGCATAGCGGACGACTAAAGCGTGCGGAGAATGTCAAGAGAGGGCGGGGTAGACCGAATTTGACATGGGAGGAGTCCGTTAAGAGAGACCTGAAGGATTGGAGTATCACCAAAGAGCTAGCTATGGACAGGGGTGCGTGGAAGCTTGCTATCCATGTGCCAGAGCCATGAGTTGGTTGCGAGATCTTATGGGTTTCACCTCTAGCCTACCCCAACTTGTTTGGGACTAAAGGCTTTGTTGTTGTTGTATAATGATTGAAGACAGCAGTAAAGTGCCACTATGGAGTTCATACAATCATACATTAAACTCTGCAACTGCACAGGACACTGGCCACAATGTATGGTTTCCTTTGGCGATGTAGTAGTGTTACAGAAAGATTAAAAGAAACTTGAAAGAGTATGAAAGATGAAACCTGTAAAGATGCCAGCATTTCTTCTGAAGCTGCTGCTTTTTTCTTCCAAGAGTCCAATGATTTAGCTAGAGATTCAATCTCAGTGTTTTTTGCAGCCAAAGCATCAACCATGTTAGATTCAACTCGTGAACCTTGTACTCTGGACACCGATAGTTCTTGCTGTAGTTGCTTTATATGAGCTTCATGTGAGCTACATTTCTCTCTCTGTTATGTGTTATGAAATCAATATATATTAGGGAAAACCACTCTACCATGCATGGGGTTAAGGTAATTGGAAATAAAATGTAATGAGATGAATTTCGGTAAGATAATCTGACCTCCTGAACAAGAAGTTCTTCTAGCTGTGCATTCTCGGATTTATATTCTTGGAGACGAGATGAAAGTCCAGCACAGACCTGTTGATAAGTAAAACATAAACCAACAGGTCAACATATGGACTTAATCACAATAAAGGTAAGCAGGTAACGTGGCAGCGTCACTATGCTTATACTAATCATACCCGAGCTAATCTAGCTTCTTTTGACTGGCCAGTTTTTGCAGCGCTTTTTAGTAATCCCTGAGCCTGCCAAAGACCAACAAGACAGCGCTATAGTGTAAGCAGAGAATGCATTCACATCAGCATATCTTGGTCATTATGAGTGCAATTTGCTACAGCCTACCTCCTCAAGTTGGTCTTGATCCTTCAGAGGAACTGATTCAGACTTATGTTCCTGTTGATTTTGTGTGATTTCTGGTGGATCTGACAAATTATCTTTCTTCAGATCTTGGGATTTGCCAGAACCTTGTGAATCGGGTACTCCAGAGATAGTTCTCTCCTGGATAACAGCCACAGCTGTGTCTTTATCCTCCAAACTGACTGCTAAACCAATGTCAGTAGACTGGTTACTGCTGCTTGGCTCATTTTTTTCGTCTGGAACTGAAGGAGCAGAGCTTTCAGAAGCACTCTCCAAATTGCCAGAATCTGCAACATGATCCGTGATGGGACCTGTATCCTCAGGGGTTCTCTCTATTGACTGGACTTCAACCGCATTATCGACAGCATTAGCAGCTACATCATTTTTAAGGTCAACAGTGGTGTTCTCTACTTTGTCGGATGTGCTCTCAGCATTCGCTCCCTTAACATCAACTGAAGTGACTTCAGGTTCGCTGGCACTAACAATAGCAAGAGCATCATCATTTGATGAATCAGGACGTGCCGAAGGTTTGATCTTCTCAATCTTAATCCTCTCCCGAGGCGGTTGCCTGTTCTTCCTCTCCTTCTGAGCCGCTGTCCTGTTACCTGCATCCCCGGTAGTGAGCTTCAATGGACCCTGCAATGCGGATTTACAGCAGGCTTTAGACATCAGGTATCAGGCACGCCGTCTGCAAGGAATCAAGTACGCTCAAGAAGTCTATCCAGTTGCGACCTTCTCCCTGGGCTTTCCCCTCTTTGCTTGCCCTTCTTGGCCATTCGATCCTTCAGCAAACAAACATCAGCGATTACTTATATTCCAACTCGCCGAGCAGCTGGCTAACACGGGGCAATGTTTACCTGAGGGCTGAGGAGCAGTCTGCTCGTCGGACAGCTCGGTGGCCACGCTTTTCGCCCTCCGGTCGACCACTTCGAGCAAGTCTGTTACAGCAAAAAACAGGATACTTGTTACAGCTCCACATTGCCAACAACTCAATAGCGTATCAAGCAGGCAATGGGTTCGGGTGGGGTGCAACTGGCCCGCCCGCACACCCAAAGGCGGTCGAACAAGGCACTGCATCAAGGCTAGCTCGCCAGATTTCGCAGCCGGCGTCGTAATCCCACGCAGTAACCGCCGCGGATGCAGTACTAGAGTCGAGGGGAGAAACCCCAGATCTTAGCCCGCAGGAGAGGTGGATCTCGGCGGCGATCGGGAGGAGGGGAGGGGAGAGGAGGCTCTGGCGCGTACCTTCGGCGACCTTGAGCCAGGAGGCCATGGCGGGATCACCGCCCCGGCGAGAGGAGGGTGGCTGGCGACGAGACGGCGAGCTAGGTAGATGAACTGACTGGTGAGATTTCCGGCCGCGGCAGTGGGGTTCTCTTCGCGGGATAGTTGGTGCTGGCGGGGCTCGGAGGTCGGATCCGACCGACCGGTGGGTTTGCTTTGGTGAATGGCATCATGGAATCGTATAGGCATCATAGATACTGGAGAAGCATTCCTCTTCTATCTCGCCAAAGCCCGTCTAGCTCAGTTGGTAGAGCGCAAGGCTCTTAACCTTGTGGTCGTGGGTTCGAGCCCCACGGTGGGCGAATGTGGCATTGCCATTTTTTTCTTCATTCATTCATATTTTGGGTCCATTATAGAATTTCCCAAACCCTTTTTCTTTGTTCATTCATATTTTTGAGGCCATTATAGAATTTCTTAAACTATGAACCATTGGATCGCTCATATGAATCTTGGCACACTGCCACGTCATGGTTTTCATTCGTGACGCAAACATCTTATCCTTTCCTCCCTATAGCAAGCGCAGGGTCGAGGCTTCTTCAAAATCTCGTTATTCTCTTCGAGAGAGAGTGAGGCAGAGCTCTCGTCGTTGTCATATGTGCACCAGGTATCCCGTCGCCTCCCCACAGCCCACCTCACCGCCACCGACACTCGCTAACACCACTATCGAAAAAAGGTTTCCCCCCGCTTTGTGTACAAAGCAACCAACCGAGACAACCAACAATAGGTGCTGGGACGGAAGCAGCACAGTCATGCTCAAAAGAAATAAAAGAGAAAATACAAGAGAAACAAATGCCGACAACGGCGGATCGACAAAAAACAAAGAAGCCTCGCGGCCGCTGCATCCATCGGAGATCGCCCACCAAGCTCTGAGACTCCCAAGAGCCGGTACCAATCAACACCTTCAAGAAGGGACGCGACGATGACGACGCTGCTGCCAAGGGTTTCCGGCGGTGCGCGGTGAGGAGAAAGGAAGGGTACCCCGGACGCCCTCCAGGAAGGTCTGGCGGCACCCTCAGGCGCCACCGCGTCGGTGTCGGCCAAGCCAACAGGGATTTCTTCCACTCTCAACCTTCACCTCAGGCACTCCGGCGCTCGCCATCAAACCAACCACCACCCTGCGCAACCCGGTCATGAAGCTTCTGTTGGGAACGTAGTAATTTCAAAAAAAAATCCTACGCACACGCAAGATCATGGTGATGCATAGCAACAAGAGGGGAGAGTATTGTCCGCGTACCCTCGTAGACTGAAAGCGGAAGCGTTAGCACAACGCGGTTGATGTAGTCGTACGTCTTCACAATCCGACCGATCAAGTACCGAACGCACGGCACCTCCGAGTTCTGCACACGTTCAACTCGATGACGTCCCTCGAACTCTGATCCAGCCGAGTGTTAAGGGAGAGTTTCGTCAGCACGATGGCGTGGTGACGATGATGATATTCTACCGACGCAGGGCTTCGCATAAGCACTGCTACGATATGATCGAGGATGAATTATGGTGGAGGGGGGCACCGCACACGGCTAAGAGATCAAGAGATCAATTGTTGTGTCTTTGGGGTGCCCCTGCCCCCGTATATAAAGGAGTAGAGGAAGGGGAGGGTCGGCCCTCTCTATGGCGCGCCCTAGGGAAGTCCTACTCCCACCGGGAGTAGGATTCCCCCTTTCCTAGTAGAACTAGGAGCCCTTCCAAGTAGTAGGAGTAGGAGGGAAGGAAAGGGAAGGGAAAAGGAGAAGGAAGGAAGGAGGCGCCCCCTTCCCAAGTCCAATTCGGACCAGCCCATGGGGAGGGGTGCGGCCACCCTTTGAGGCCTTTCTCTCCTTTCCCGTATGGCCCATTAAGGCCCAATACGATTTCCCGTAACTCCCCGGTACTCCCGAAAATACTCGAATCACTCGAAACCTTCCCGATATCCGAATATAGTCGTCCAATACATCGATCTTTATGTCTCGACCATTTCGAGACTCCTCGTCATGTCCACGATCTCATCCGGGACTACGAACTCCTTCGGTACATCAAAACACATAAACTCATAATATAACTGTCATCGAACTTTAAGCATGCGGACCCTACGGGTTCGAGAACTATGTAGACATGACCGAGACACGTCTCCGGTCAATAACCAATAGCGGAACCTGGATGCTCATATTGGCTCCTACATATTCTACGAAGATCTTTATCGGTCAAACCGCATAACAACATACGTTGTTCCCTTTGTCATCGGTATGTTACTTTCCCAAGATTCGATCGTCGATATCTCAATACCTAGTTCAATCTCATTACCGGCAAGTATCTTTACTCGTTCCGTAACACATCATCCCACAAGTAACTCATTAGTTGCAATGCTTGCAAGGCTTATAGTGATGTGCATTACCGAGTGGGCCCAGAGATACCTCTCCGACAATCGGAGTGACAAATCCTAATCTCGAAATACGCCAACCCAACAAGTACCTTCAGAGACACCTGTAGAGCACCTTTATAATCACCCATTTACGTTGTGACGTTTGGTAGCACACAAAGTGTTCCTTCGGTAAACAGGAGTTGCATAATCTCATATTCATAGGAACACGTATAAGTCATGAAGAAAGCAATAGCAACAAACTAAACGATCAAGTGCTATGCTAACGGAATGGGTCAAGTCAATCACATCATTCTCTAATGATGTGACCCCGTTAATCAAATGACAACTCATGTCTATGGCTAGGAAACTTAACCATCTTTGATTCAACGCGTTAGTCAAGTAGAGGCATACTAGTGACATACTGTTTGTCTATGTATTCACACATGTATTATGTTTCCGGTTAATACAATTCTAGCATGAATAATAAATATTTATCATGATATAAGGAAATAAATAATAACTTTATTATTGCCTCTAGGGCATATTTCCTTCAGTCTCCCACTTGCACTAGAGTCAA
This sequence comes from Triticum dicoccoides, assembly GCF_002162155.2. NCBI lineage: Eukaryota > Viridiplantae > Streptophyta > Magnoliopsida > Poales > Poaceae > Triticum > Triticum dicoccoides. The sequence continues at coordinate 515,014,511 of NC_041384.1, read as the reverse complement.
TAATCTAGTTCACATTGCCATGTGATTTAACATCAATAGTTCACATTACCATTGTACTCCCTTTCCAAACTCAGGGCAGGGTATACAATAGGTCTGGTACACAGCATGGCATACTTTATAGAACCTATGGCTGAGGCATAGGGAATGACTTTCATTCTCTCTCTATCTTCTGCCGTGGTCGGGTTTTGAGTCTTACTCAACTTCACACCTTGTAACACAGGCAATAACTCCTTCTTTGACTGTTCCATTTTGAACTACTTTAAAATCTTGTCAAGGTATGTACTCATTGAAAAACTTATCAAGCGTCTTGATCTATCTCTATAGATCTTGATGCTCAATATGTAAGCAGCTTCACCGAGGTCTTTCTTTGAAAAACTCCTTTCAAACATTCCTTTATGCTTTGCAGAATAATTCTACATTATCTCCAATCAACAATATTTCATTCACATATACTTATCAGAAATGTTGTAGTGCTCCCACTCACTTTCTTGTAAATACAAGCTTTACCGCAAGTCTGTATAAAACTATATGCTTTGATCAACTTATCAAAGCGTATATTCCAACTCCGAGATGCTTGCACCAGTCCATAGATGGATCACTGGAGCTTGCATATTTTGTTAGTACCTTTAGGATTGACAAAACCTTCTGGTTGCATCATATACAACTTTTCTTTAATAAATCCATTAAGGAATGCAGTTTTGTTTATCCATTTGCCAGATTTCATAAAATGCGGCAATTGCTAACATGATTCGGACAGACTTAAGCATAGATACGAGTGAGAAACTCTCATCGTAGTCAATACCTTGAACTTGTCAAAAACCTTTTTGCGACAATTCTAGCTTTGTAGATAATAACACTACTATCAGCGTCCGTCTTCCTCTTGAAGATCCATTTAATCTCAATGGCTCGCCGATCAATGGGCAAGTCAATCAATGTCCACACTTTGTTCTCATACATGGATCTCATCTCAGATTTCATGGCCTCAAGCCATTCCACGGAATCTGGGCTCATCATCGCTTCCTCATAGTTCGTAGCCTCGTCATGGTCAAGTAACATGACCTCCAGAACAGGATTACCGTACCACTCTGGTGCGGATCTCACTCTGGTTTACCTACAAGGTTCGGTAGTAACTTGATCTGAAGTTACATGATTATTATCATTAGCTTCCTCACTAATTGGTGTAGTAGTCATAGGAACAAATTTCTGTGATGAACTACTTTCCAATAAGGGAGCAGGTACAGTTACCTCATCAAGTTCTACTTTCCTCCCACTCACTTCTTTCGAGAGAAACTCCTTCTCTAGAAAGGATCCATTCTCAGCAATGAATATCTTGCCTTCGGATCTGTGATAGAAGGTGTACCCAACATTTTCTTTTGGGTATCCTATGAAGATGCACTTCTCCGATTTGGGTTTGAGCTTATCAGGTTGAAACTTTTTCACATAAGCATTGCAACCTCAAACTTTAAGAAACAACAGCTTAGGTTTCTTGCCAAACCATAGTTCATACGGTGTCGTCTCAACGGATTTAGATGGTGCCCTATTTAATGTGAATGTAGATGTCTCTAATGCATAACCCCAAAACGATAGTGGTAAATCGATAAGAGACATCGTAGATCGCACCATATCTAATAAAGCACGGTTACGACGTTCGGACACACCATTACACTGTGGTGTTCCAGGTGGCGTGAGTAGTGAAACTATTTCACATTGTTTTAACTGAAGCCCAAACTCGTAACTCAAATATTTTACTTCTGCGATCATATTGTAGAAACTTTTTTTTGTTACGATGATTCTCCACTTCACTCTGAAATTCTTTGAACTTTTCAAATGTTTCAGACTTGTGTTTCATCAAGTAGATATACTCATATCTGCTCAAATCATCTGTGAAGATCAGAAAATAATGATACCTGCCGCGGGCCTCAATATTCATCGGACCACATACATCAGTATGTATGATTTCCAACAAATTTGTTGCTCGCTCCATTGTTCCGGAGAACGGAGTCTTAGTCATTTTGCCCATGAGGCATGGTTCGCAAGCATCAACTGATTCATAATCAAGTGATTCCAAAAGCCCATCAGCATGGATTTTCTTCATGTGCTTTACACCAATATGACCTAAACGGCAGTGCCACAAATAAGTTGCACTGTCATTATTAACTTTGCATCTTTTGGCTTCAATATTATAAAAATGTGTATCACCACGATCGAGATCCAACAAACCATTTTCATTGGGTGTATGACCATAGAAGGTTTTATTCATGTAAACAGAACAACAATTATTCTCTAACTTACATGAATAACTGTATTGCAATAAACATGATCCAATCATATTCATGCTCAATGCAAACACTAAATAACATTTATTTTAGGTTTAACACTAATCCCGAAAGTATAGGGAGTGTGCGATGATGATCATATCAATCTTGGAACCATTTCCAATACACATCATCACTTCACCCTTAACTAGTCTATGTTCATTCTGTAACTCCCGTTTCGAGTTACTATTCTTAGCAACTGAACTAGTATCAAATACTAAGGGGTTGCTATAAACATTAGTAAAGTCCACAACAATAACATGTATATCAAATATACCTATGTTCACTTTGCCATCCTTCTTATCCGCCAATTACTTGGGGCAGTTCCGCTTCCAGTGACCAGTCCCTTTGCAGTAGAAGCACTTAGTCTCAGGCTTAGGTCTAGACTTGAGTTTCTTCACTTGAGCAGCAATTTGCTTGCCGTTCTTCTTGAAGTTCCCTTTATTTCCCTTTCCCTTTTCTTGAAGATAATCCTCAGATCACGGACCAAGTCTGCATCATTGCTACTAACATCTTTCAACTTAGTTTTCTCTAGGAACATACCGAAATAAACAAGGGAGCTAAACGCGAGCTATTGATCTACAACATAGATATGCTAATACTACCAGGACTAAGTTCATGATAAATTAAAGTTCAATTAATCATATTACTTAAGAACTCCCACTTAGAAAGACATCCCTCTAATCTTCTAAATGATCACGTGATCCAAATCAACTAAACCATAACCGATCATCATGTGAAATGGAGTAGTTTTCAATGGTGAACATCACTATGTTGATCATATCTACTATATGATTCATGCTCGACCTTTCGGTCTCAGTGTTCCGAGGCCATATCTGCATATGCTAGGCTCGTCAAGTTTAACCTGAGTATTCTGCGTGTGCAAAACTGGCTTGCACCCGTTGTAGATGGACGTAGAGCTTATCACACCCGATCATCACGTGGTGTCTGGCCACGACGAACTATGGCAACGGTGCATACTCGGGGAGAACACTTTTTATCTTGAAATTTAGTGAGAGATCATCTTATAATGCTACCGTTAATCAAAGCAAGATAAGATGCATAAAAGATAAACATCACATGCAATCATTATAAGTTATATGATATGGCCATCATCATCTTGTGCTTGTGATCTCCATCTCCGAAGCACCGTTATGATCACCATCGTCACCGACACGACACCTTGATCTCCATCGTAGCATCGTTGTCGTCTCGCCAAACTTATGCTTCCACGACTATCGCTACCGCTTAGTGATAAAGTAAATCATTACAGGGCGATTGCATTGCATATAATAAAGCGACAACCATATGGCTCCTTCCAGTTGCCGATAACTCGGTTACAAAACATGATCATCTCATACAATAAAATTTAGCATCATGTCTTGACCATATCACATCACAACATGCCCTGCAAAAACAAGTTAGACATCCTCTACTTTGTTGTTGCAAGTTTTACGTGGCTACTACGGGCTTAGCAAGAACTGTTCTTACCTACGCATCAAAACCACAATGATAGTTTGTCAAGTTGGTGCTGTTTTAACCTTCGCAAGGACTGAGCGTAGCCACACTCGGTTCAACTAAAGTTGGAGAAACTGACACCCGCCAGCCACCTATGTGCAAAGCACGTCGGTAGAACCAGTCTCGCGTAAGCGTATGCGTAATGTCGGCCCGGGCCGCTTCATCCAACAATACCGCCGAACCAAAGTATGACATGCTGGTAAGCAGTATGACTTATATCCCCCACAACTCACTTGTGTTCTACTCGTGCATATGACATCTACGCATAAAACCTGGCTCGGATGCCACTGTTGAGGAACATAGTAATTTCAAAAAAAATCCTTCGCACACGCAAGATCATGGTGATGCATAGCAACGAGAGGGAAGAGTGTCGTCCATGTACCCTCGTAGACCGAAAGTGGAAGCGTTACCACAACATGGTTGATGTAGTCGTACGTCTTCATGATCCGACCGATCAAGTACCGAACGCACGGCACCTCCGAGTTCCGCACACGTTCAACTCGATGACGTCCCTCGAACTCCGATCCAGCCGAGTGTTGGGGGGAGAGTTTCGTCAGCACGACGGCGTGGTGACGATGATGATGTTCTACCGATGCAGGGCTTCGCATAAGCACTGCTACGATATGATCGAGGTGGATTATGGTGGAGGGGGGCACCGCACACGTCTAAGAGATCAAGAGATCAATTGTTGTGTCTTTGGGGAGCCCCTTGCCCCCGTATATAAAGGAGTAGAGGAGGGGGAGGGCCGACCCTCTCTATAGCGCGCCCTAGGGAAGTCCTACTCCCATCGGGAGTAGGATTCCCCCTTTCCTAGTAGAACTAGGAGCCCTTCCAAGTAGTAGGAGTAGGAGGGAAGGAAAGGGAAGGGAAAAGGAGAAGGAAGGAAGGGGGCACCCCCTTCCCTAGTCCAATTCAGACCAGCCCATGGGGAGGGGTGCGGCCACCCTTTGAGGCCTTTCTCTCCTTTCCCGTATGGCCCATTAAGGCCCAATACGAATTCCCATAACTCCCCGGTACTCCCAAAAATACCCAAATCACTCGGAACCTTTCCTATGTCCGAATACAGTCGTCCAATATATCGATCTTTACGTCTCGACCATTTCGAGACTCCCCGTCATGTCCCCGATCTCATCTGGGACTCCGAACTCCTTTGGTACATCAAAACACATAAACTCATAATATAACTGTCATCGAACTTTAAGCGTGCGGACCCTACGGGTTCAAGAACTATGTAGACATGACCGAAACACGTCTCCGGTCAATAACCAATAGCGGAACCTGGATGCTCATATTGGCTCCTACATATTCTACGAAGATCTTTATCGGTTAAACCGCATAACAACATACGTTGTTCCCTTTGTCATCGGTATGTTACTTTCCCGAGATTCGATCGTAGGTATCTCAATACCTAGTTCAATCTCATTACCGGCAAGTCTCTTTACTCGTTCCGTAACACATCATCCCACAACTAACTCATTAGTTGCAGTGCTTGCAAGGCTTATAGTGATGTGCATTACCAAGTGGGCCATGAGATACCTCTCCGACAATCGGAGTGACAAATCCTAATCTCGAAATACGCCAACCCAACAAGTACCTTCGAAGACACCTGTAGAGCACCTTTATAATCACCCAGTTACGTTGTGACGTTTGGTAGCACACAAAGTGTTCCTCCGGTAAATGGGAGTTGCATAATCTCATAGTCATAGGAACATGTATAAGTCATGAAGAAAACAATAGCAACAAACTAAACGATCAAGTGCTATGCTAACGGAATGGGTCAAGTCAATCACATCATTCTCTAATGATGTGACCCCGTTAATCAAATGACAACTCATGTCTATGGCTAGGAAACTTAACCATCTTTGATTCAACGAGCTAGTCAAGTAGAGGCATACTAGTGACATACTGTTTGTCTATGTATTCACACATGTATTATGTTTCCGGTTAATACAATTCTAGCATGAATAATAAACATTTATCATGATATAAGGAAATAAATAATAACTTTATTATTGCCTCTAGGGCATATTTCCTTCAGCTTCCCATGCTATCTCACCACGGCACCGCGATGCATGGCCTGCACAATGAAGAAGAGGAGTCGGGACTAGGGCAGCAACACCGTCGGCACGCGGGAGGGCCCCACCTCCACCGTCAACGACGGTAGACCGGACGCAATAGCAGGAACATACCAGGCCCATGGCCGCACAGACCCGGCCGGGATCTCAGAAGCCCATAAAGTTTCCACCTTCGCGCTGCAGCCGGCACGCCGTAGGCATCGCCGCCCCTGTCCAAGCCGCTCCCCTGCCTCCCCGCACAAAGAGCGTCGAGGTCGTGCCGGAGCCGGCCCGCTAGGACCAAGATGGGGCCCTACGGGCCCAGATCTGGGCCGGGGCCGCGACACCGGCCACCCAACACCATCGGACCGCCCCGACACCAAGTGGAAGCACCACCACTATGCGCGCCACTAGACGCCGCCACCAGGACGTCGGGCCGCCACCGGTCGAACATCATCGCCGCCGCCCCCCGCCCCAGGCAGGAGGAGCACGGGCGGGTACTGGAAGACCCACCGCCGGGACCACCCGGCCAGATCCGGGGGCGACCGGCGGCGGAAGTGGGAGGGCATGAAGGAGGGTGGGGGACAAGGGGGAAGGGGCGCGCGCCGCCCCAGGCCGCCTCCTGGGAAGACAACACAGGGTCGGGATGGGAAGGGGGGAGCGGGGTGGGCCGGGGCGCACGCGCCGGGGCCGGCGGCGGCGGGAGGGGGCTAGGGCACCGGCGACAACGGGGAAACCCTAGCGGGAGAGGTTGGGTCGGGAGCGAGCCCTCCTCTCGCCAAAACCACTCCCCCACTTCACGGCGCCACCCATCACAAGCTCACCTTTCCCACCTCCCAAGTGTGCTCCCTCAACACCACCATCAACAAAAAGCACAACCTCAAACAACAGCACCGCTGATGGCTCCTGCGTCAAGAGCCATGTTGGCCGCTCCCAGTCAAGAACGGTGCCACGCTCCTTGTCCCCTTGTGGCCCCACCTCCTGCCCACACCTCGCCGCCACGAACCCATCGCTGCCTGTGTCAGCCAGTCACAACAAGACGTAGCTGCCGATGTCAGCCACCACCGCTGACCCGACCAACCCGCATGGCAGGAGCCTGACCTTTTGCCCTCCTTTCGTGTCTCCAATTAAGGCTGCAATTAACCAACCCATTCTCTCTTCCTTTTTGATGTCCGCTAAGATGAACATACGACCATATTTTTGCAGGGCGACTTGTTGGCGGTGGGCTTCGACGTGCCTGGAAGTACCCATCTGTCGCGGATACGAGGGATGTCCCCGAGCTCGTTTTTCCAGTGGGTGCTCTGGAATGTGTGGCTGCTCACCATCGAGCTTGACATTGGCATCGCCGTTGCCTTCGACGTCTGTTTTTCATGCTTGCAATTGTGCTCGACCTACGAGGGCCATGTGTAACACCCCCAGTGTCATGCTACAGTAATCCATCATGATGATGCTAAGCTATTGAGATTTGCAATAATAATCATGTTGGGTTAATATCTCATTTCACATTCCTTCTTTGAATTCCATTCAAATTCAAAGTACAAAATGAAGTTGCTCATAACTTGTTGGAAAAATGTTCACCTTTTAGCAAATAATCCAAAACTATTTGCTGTTAAGGAACACAACATCATCATCAACCCTAAATGGGCCTAATGCTTTTAATAGAGCCAAAACAGCCTTTTAAAATGCCCTTTTCTTTTTGAATAAATCCAAAGGGATTCAAAACATTCCCAACATTTTTGTGGCAGTGTACAGTACTTCTTTGAATTTGTTTTGGCAAGTGGGATATTTTTTGTAAAGTCATTTGTGGCAAAATGAAATGCAAAAGCTGCTGGAAAAATAAAATCAAAAGAAAAAGAAAAAGGAAAAGAAAAGGAGAAGGGGTGGGAGAGCCCCTGGCCTCCCTTTGGGCTTCGGCCCACCCGAGGCAACTGGCCCAGCTAAGCCAGCCCACTCCCCCCTGTCGTCTTCCCGCTCCCCACTGCGCGAGCGACCGCGCGCTCGCGTCTCTGCCGGACCACCTTGCCGTCCCCGCCAGCGAGGGGATAAGGGCGACGACGAGGCCGACCCCTCGGGCTCCCCCCTACCACTCCACTCGTCCCACTCCCTCTGGACGCTCTCTCTCACTGGTTGCCCTCTCTCTCTCGCGAGATCCCAACCCCACCGAGTGCCATCGCCGTTGTACCTCCATCGATCCCGAGGCCACCGGCCCTGTCCGTCCGCTCCGCCGTCATCATCCATGTCGCATGGGGTCCTCCATTGGAGCCGAGGGCCCCTGCAGCTACCGATCGCCATCGTCCCCTTTCGCCTCTGTCTCCGACGCTCGCCGGCGACCTCGAGCACCCCTGCTGCTACTAATCCAATCGCCGTCCTCCTTGCGCCGCTCGGTGAGCTCCTCCCTCCCTCCATTCTTCTCCCGCACTGTGTGGTTCTCCCTAGCTAGCTCATCGCCGTTACCGTGAGTTCGCCGCCGCAGATCTCCTCACCATCGTGACCACGCTCGCCGTCGAGCTCAACAGAGCACTGCGCCGTGCCCAGCACGCTCCGAGCAGCCTGACCCACACGCCAGTTGCCCCTGTCGTGCCCTGCTTCGACGAGCTCGAGCTCGCCCAAGCTCCGACGTCCGCCGCGGTCGATGCCACCGTCGACACCGTCCATCCCAACCTCGGCTGAGACCTCGAATGGCTGCGCTCGAGCCCCTGCTTTTGAACGCACCACCCCACGCTCCTTTTGAGAGCCCGTAGCCCCATCCCCGATGAGGCCCGAAGCCAACCGCCACCCACGCTCGCCGTCGGTGCCGCCCCGGCAACCCCCGCCCCCGCTGCTGCCGCGGTTCGAAGCGCGTCGTCCCCCTGCACCTGTAGATGCTAGCGGCGGTCCAAACGTCCTCCGGTGGCCGTTTTCTGACCATGTACGCACCGCGCTGCTACCTCTTGAGCACTGCGTTGGATTTCCCCAAAGAGGAGAGGATGATGCAGCAAAGTAGCGTAAGTATTTCCCTCAGTTTTTGAGAACCAAGGTATCAATCCAGTAGGAGGCTACGCACGAGTCCATCGTACCTACACAAAACAATAGCTCAACGCAACCAACGCGCTTAGGGGTTGTCAATCCCTTCACGTTCACTTACGAAAGTGAGATCTGATAAAGATGATAAATAATATTTTTGGTATTTTTGGTATAGAGATGCAAAGTGAAAAGTAAAAGGCAAAGTAAAAAAGCAAAGCAATAATAAAGTGTTGGAGATTGATATGATGAGAAATAGACCCGGGGGCCATAGGTTTCACTAGTGGATTCTCTCAAGAGCATAAGTATTCCACGATGGGTGAACAAATTACTGTTGAGCAATTGATAGAACTGAGCATAGTTATGAGAATATCTAGGTATGATCATGTATATAGGCATCACGTCCGAGACAAGTAGACCGACTCCTGCCTGCATCTACTACTATTACTCTACTCATCGACCGCTATCCAGCATGCATCTAGAGTATTAAGTTAAAAACAGAGTAACGCCTTAAGCAAGATGACATGCTGTAGAGGGATAGTTTCATGCAATATGATAAAAAAACCATCTTGTTATCCTCGATGGCAATGATACAATACATACCTTGTTGCCCCTTCTGTCACTCGGAAAGGACACTACAAGATCGAACCCAAAGCTAAGCACTTCTCCCATGGCAAGAAAAACCAATCTAGTAGGCCAAACCAAACTGATAATTCGAAGAGACTTGCAAAGATAACCAATCATACATAAAAGAATTCAGAGAAGATTCAAATATTATTCATAGATAGACTGGATCATAAACCCACAATTCATCGGTCTCAACAAACACACCGCAAAAAGAAGATTACATCGAATAGATCTCCACGAGAGAGGGGGAGAACATTGTATTGAGATCCAAAAAGAGAGAAGAAGCCATCTAGCTACTAACTATGGACCCGTAGGTCTGAAGTAAACTACTCACACTTCATCGGAAGGGCTTGGATGATGATGTAGAAGCCCTCCGTGATCGATGCCCCCTCCGGTGGAGCTCCGGAACAGGCCCCAAGATGGGATCTCGTGGATACAGAAAGTTACGACGGTCGAATTAGGTTTTTGGCTCCGTATTTGATCGTTTGGGGGTACGTGGATATATATAGGAGGAAGAAGTACGTCGGTGGAGCAACAGGGGGCCCACGAGGGTGGAGGGCGCGCCTGGGGGGGAGGCGCGCCCCCCTACCTCGTGGCCTCCTGTTAATTGGCTTGACGTAGGGTCCAAGTCTCCTGAGTTGTATTCGGTGAGAAAATCACGTTCCCGAAGGTTTCATTCCGTTTGGACTCCGTTTGATATTCCTTTTCTTCGAAACCCTAAAACAGGCAAAAAATAGCAATTCTAGGCTGGGCCTCCGGTTAATAGGTTAGTCCCAAAAATAATATAAAAGTGGATAATAAAGCCCAATAATGTCCAAAACAGTAGATAATATAGCATGGAGCAATCGAAAATTATAGACACGTTGGAGACGTATCAAGCATCCCCAAGCTTAATTCCTGCTCGTCCTCGAGTAGGTAAATGATAAAAACAGAATTTTTGATGCGGAGTGCTACTTGGCATAATTTCAATGTAAATCTTCTTAATTGTGGTATGAATATTCAGATTCAAGACAAAAGTTCATGTTGACATAAAAATAATAATACTTCAAGCATACTAACAAAGCAATTATGTCTTCTCAAAATAACATGGCCAAAGAAAGTTATCCCTACAAAATCATATAGTCTGGCTATGCTCTATCTTCGCCACACAAAGTATTTAAATCATGCACAACCCCGATGACAAGCCAAGCAATTGTTTCATACTTTTGACATTTTCAAAACTTTTTCGATCTTCACGCAATACATGAGCATGAGCCATGGATATAGCACTATATGTGGAATAGAATGGTGGTTGTGGAGAAGACAAAAAGAGGGGAAGATAGTCTCACATCAACTAGGCGTATCAATGGGCTATGGAGATGCCCATCAATAGATATCAATGTGAGTGAGTAGAGATTGCCATGCAACGGAGGCACTAGAGCTATAAGTATATGAAAGCTCAACAAAAGAAACTAAGTGGGTGTGCAGCCAACTCGCTTGCTCACGAAGACCTAGGGCATTTTGAGGAAGCCCATCATTGGAATATACAAGCCAAGTTCTATAATGAAAAATTCCCACTAGTATATGAAAGTGACATAATGAGAGACTCTCTATCATGAAGATCATGGTGCTACTTTGAAGCACAAGTGTGGTAAAAGGATAGTAACATTGTCCCTTCTATCTTTTTCTCTCATTTTTTGGGCCTTCTCTTTTTTTGGGCCTCTTTTTTTCGTTCGGAGTCTCATTCCGACTTGTGGGGGAATCATAGTCTCCATCATCCTTTCCTCACTTGGGACAATGCTCTAAAAATGATGATGATCACACTTTTTATTTTTCTTACAACTCATTACTTAGAACAAAATATGACTCTATATGAATGCCTCCGGCGGTGTACCGGGATATGCAATGAATCAAGAGTGCCATGTATGAAAGAATTATGAATGGTGGCTTTGCCACAAATACGATGTCAACTACATGATCATGCTAGCAATATGACAATGATGGAGCGTGTCATAATGAACGGAACGGTGGAAAGTTGCATGGCAATATATCTCGGAATGGCTATGGAAATGCCATGATAGATAGGTATGGTGGCTGTTTTGAGGAAGGTATTTGGTGGGCGTATGATACCAGCAAAAAGTGCGCGGTATTAGAGAGGCTAGCAATGGTGGAAGGAAGGAAAGCACGTATAATCCATGGACTCAACATTAGTCATAAAGAACTCATATACTTATTGCAAAAATCTAGAAGTTATCAAAGCAAAGTATTACGCGCATGCTCCTAGGGGATAGATTGGTAGGAAAAGACCATCGCTCGTCCCCGACTGCCACTCATAAGGAAGACAATCAATAAATAAATCATGCTCCGACTTCATCACATAACGGTTCACCATACGTGCATGCTACGGGAATCACAAACTTTAACACAAGAATTTCTCAAATTCGCAACTAGTCAACTAGAATGACTCTAATATCACCAACCTCATATCCCAAAACAATTATCAAGCATCAATTTTTTCTTAGTATTCAACACACTCAAAAGGAAGTTTTACAAATCTTGAATACCAAGCATATTATTATTAAGCAATTTACCATGCTATTAAGACTCTCAAAATAATCTAAGTGAAGCATTATAGATCAATAGTTTCTATAAAACAAATCCACCACCGTGCTCTAAAAGATATAAGTGAAGCACTAGAGCAAAATTATAAAACTCAAAAGATATAAGTGAAGCACTAGAGTAAAACTATAGAGCTCAAAAGATATAAGTGAAGCACATAGAGTATTCTATCAAATTCAAAATAATGTATGGCTCTCTCAAAAGGTGTGTAAAGCAAGGATGATTGTGGTATACTAACAAGCAAAGACTCAAATCATAAAAGATGCTCCAAGCAAAACACATATCATGTGGTGAATAAAAATATAGCTCCAAGTAAAGTTACCGATAGAAGTAGACGAAAGAGGGGATGCCTTCCGGGGCATCCCCAAGCTTTGGCTTTTAGGTGTCCTTAGATTATCTTGGGGGTGCCATGGGCATCCCCAAGCTTAGGCTCTTGCCACTCCTTGTTCCACAATCCATCAAATCTTTACCCAAAACTTGAAAACTTCACAACACAAAACTTAAAGTAGAAAACTCGTGAGCTCCGTTAGCGAAAGAAAACAAAAGACCACTTTAAGGTACTGTAATGAACTCATTCTTTATTTATATTGGTGTTAAACCTACTATATTCCAACTTCTCTATGGTTTACAAATGTAACATCCCAAATTTTCAATTTGGAATGTTATACATTAGATCATCATGCATATCATATTTTATTTTGCATTTTGGTTGATCCTAGAAATTCTACGCAACTCAATGACCCACAGAGAGAGTTGGGGATTTCGTTATTTTCATATTTGAGTTTTCTCAAATTTTGAGAATAGGATCATTTGATTTTAATTATTTTATCGTCAATTATTTCTATTACAAAAATATGAGAGAGGGAATAAAATGACTTTCCCAAAATAAAGAAATATTGAGGATTTAATAAAAAAATTAAATAAGATTTTATTTCGGAGTTTTTCGGTGTTTTATTTGAATTTAGGAAAAATGTGCGTTTTTCAAAATTGCATTCAGGGCCCAAATAAATGTTCACCTTGTGCGACTTGATTTTAGAAGCCCGTGAAAATTTATTTCGGAATTTTTGGAGTCTGTTTAGTATTTCTTTTTATTTTTCTTCCGAGCAGAATAATAAAAAACGAACCGACTTCGGGCCGTACCCGAGCGGGACACCGCCTGGGGGCAGCCTTTAAATAGCGCCGCCCCAGCCCATCAGCCCCGCCTCGATCCACGCGCGCTGCCGGAGCCATTGCCGCCGCCGACGATCCCGCCACCCGAGGTTCGTCGCACCTCATTTTCCGTGCCAAAAAAAAGAGGAAAAAAAAGAGAAAAAATTCGGCGTTCGTCGTTTTTCTTTTTCTCGGATTAAATCCACGATTTTTCTGATCGCGATTCCTGATCCCATTTTCGTTTTAGTTTAGCTTCTCGCTCGTTTATCGGAATCAGGCGATTCAAGCGCCTAGGGATTCGTCTCGAAACCCTCTATCCGTTTAACCAACTTAAACAAGTTTTTATTACTGTAAAATTTGCCCTAGATCGAGATTACTAGAATGAAGTTGTTTTGTTTCGCCGTTTGTCTTTCGTTGCTTCGTTCGATTTGATTCTTTTTGCCAACCGGAGTTCTTAAGTTAAACCTTCTGGTTAGATCTCTTATTTGAGTTTTACCTGTGCTTTAGATGAGTACTTATTGTATGCTTGTTTGTTTGTCTGCGATAGAATACCCGGAGTGCGCCGCCTGTTACTTCAAATCGTTAGGTTTCGCGGATCATCAGCAAGGCAAGTAATACTTTGATCATACCTTTTCTACTACCCAGTTTTATTGCATTAGATCAATCCTCACACATTGCATGATTAGGATCTAATTAAATTGTGGGATGGGAAGTAGATGAGGTAGTACCTATTACCTTTTTATTATCAAACCTTTGGGAGTTACTTCTACGTTTGCTTATTGTGCCATGCTATGATAGTAGACGTGGATTGGGTGAGTGAAATCCATGACAGATGTGAGATTGTTAATTAATGGTTTATCTAAGGTGGCAACTTAAACACACATCTGGGTGGATTGAGGCACCTGGGTATTTCAGGACTTGCCTGTTTTCTTTTGGACCGCCACCCAGGCTCAAAGGGATCATGAGACTATTCATACTAGAAACTTTCGTGTGCAGCCACAAGCTATTATGGGCTCTAGCATAGTTGACTAAGTCGTGCAAACTCTTACAGTGGTAGACTAGCAGATATAGGTGGTACGGTCTACCCATCGTAAGGTGCTAGTGCTTCTGAAAGACTATGTCTCGGTCATCCGTCTTCTCAAACACCATGTAGTGCGAGAAACCAAACGGAGGCGATCGAGTCTTGTGGGGAAAAGTGCGCAAACCTCTGCAGAGTGTAATAAACTAATCATGGTTAGTCGTGTCCCCGGTTATGGACATCTTGAGTATCTAGTACTTGGATTTTCATGTGAATCTCAACATGTTACTCTAAAATTAATTTTGTTGGGTTATGTTTAATGATGATGCTTAATTGGGATTGAGGATGCTGTCAACCATTCTCAATGTTTAACAACCACCATGATAGTAATTAAATTTTATTCCTTTGAAGTAGGGAAAAATTGGCTTTACGCAAAACTATAACCATAGAGCTTTCCACCAGCCAAATATGCATATAGTATAGCTGTTTCATTCCATTACTCTTTATGTGTTACCTTGCCAGCATATTCCATGTGCTGACCCGTTTTCGGGCTGCAACGTTAATGTTGCAGACTTTTCAGACGACGATTAAGGAGTTTTTAGGTCAAGGTTCTATACTCAGTGATGCCGTTGGAGTTGATGGACTCACTTATCTTCCAAGCCTTCCGCTGTTATCGTTATTAGATGGCCTTAAGCCATATTTATTGTAATAAGTTCTCTTATGAGACACTCGATGTAATAAGTGTGCGATTGCTACTCTGTTATAAATCCTCTAAGTACTGTGTGGTGTCAACATTACTGATCCAGGGATGACACCAGAGCATAGAGATCAGACTGTTTGAGGTCTGGTCGCTACAATAAACTATTTTACTAGCCATAGATTCATCAAAATAAGCAAACAACACACGAAAAGCAGAATCTGTCAAAAACAGAACAGTCTGTAGTAATCTGTAGCTAGCGCAAGATCTGGAACCCCCAAAATTCTAAAATAAATTGCTGGACGTGAGGAATTTATCTATTAATCATCTGCCAGAAGAATTAACTAAATAGCACTCTCCAAATAAAAATGACAGAAGTTCTTGTGAGCGCTAAAGTTTCTGTTTTTTTACAGCAAGTTCAACAAGACTTTCCCCAAGTCTTCCCAACGATTCTACTTGGCACAAACACTAATTAAACACAAAAAACACAACCAAAACAGAGGTTAAATAATTTATTTATTACTAAACAGGAGCAAAAAGCAAGGAATAAAAATAAAATTGGGTTGCCTCCCAACAAGCGCTATCGTTTAACGCCCCTAGCTAGGCATAACAAACAAGAATAGATCTAGGTATTGCCATCTTTGGTAGGCAATCCATAAGTGGCTCTCATGATAGATTCATATGGTAATTTTATTTTCTTTCTAGGGAAGTGTTCCATGCCCTTTTTAGTGGAAATTGAAATCTAATATTCCCTTCCTTCATATCAATAATTGCACCAACTGTTCTAAGGAAAGGTCCACCGAGAATAATAGGGCAAGAAGGATTGCAATCTATATCAAGAACGATAAAATCTACGGGCACATAATCCTATTTGCAACAATAAGAACATCATTAATTCTTCCCATAGGTTTCTTAATAGTGGAATCCGCAAGATGCAAGTTTAGAGAGCAATCATCAAAATTACGGAAATCTAGCAAATCACACAAAGTTTTGGGAATAGTAGAGACACTAGCACCCAAATCACACAAAGCATAAAACTCATGATCTTTAATTTTAATTTTAATAGTAGGTTCTCGCTCATCATAAAGTTTTCTAGGGATAGAAACTTCCAATTCAAGTTTTTCTTCATAAGATTGCATCAAGGCATCAACGATATGTTTAGTAAACGCTCTATTTTGACTATAAGCGTGAGGAGAATTTAGCACGGATTGCAACAAGGAAATACAATTAATCAAAGAGCAATTTTCATAGTTAAATTCCTTGAAATCCATAATAGTGGGTTTATCAACATCTAGGGTTTTAATTTCTTCAATCCCACTTTTATCAAATTTAGCATTAAGATCAAAAGATTCAGCATTCTTGGAACGCCTTCTAGGTAAAGTTGGATCATATTCAGTCCCATCATTATCAATATTCATATTGCAAAACAAAGACTTAATAGGGGACACATCAATAACTTTTAGATCTTCATCATTATTTTCATAGGAACTAGAAGAACACGCTTTTATAAAGGCATCTTTCTTAGCACGCATCCTAGCGGTTCTTTCTTTACACTCGTCAATGGAAATTCTCATGGGTTTGAGAGACTCATTGATATCATGCTTAGGTGGAATAGATCTAAGTTTCAAAGAATCAACATCAAGAGCAATTCTATTAACGTTCCTAGCCAAATCATCAATCTTAAGCAATTTTTCTTCAATCATAGCATTAAAATTCTTTTGCGAAGAAATAAATTCTTTAATATTAGATTCAAAATCAGAGGGCATCTTATTATAATTTCCATAAGAATTGTTGTAGGAATTACCATAATTATTAGAGGGATTACTAGGATAAGGCCTAGGATTGAAATTTCCTCTATACGCGTTGTTACCAAAATTGTTCCTATCAACAAAACTCACATCCGTAGATTCATTATTATTCTCAATCAAAGTAGACAAGGGCACATCATTAGGATCAGAAGAAACACTCTTATTAGCAAATAATTTCATAAGTTCATCCATCTTTCCACTCAAAATATTAATTTCTTCTATCGCATGCACCTTTTTATTAGTAGATATTTCAGTATGCCATTGAGAATAATTAACCATAATATTATCTAGGAGTTTAGTAGCTTCTCCTAAAGTTATTTCCATAAAAGTGCCTCCCGCGGCCGAATCTAAAAGATTTCTAGAAGCAAAATTCAATTCAGCATAAAAAATTGTATAATCATCCACAAATTTAAACCATGAATAGGGCAATTATGTATCATTAATTTCATTCTCTCCCAAGCTTGTGCAACATGTTCATGATCAAGTTGCTTAAAATTCATAATATCGTTTCTAAGAGAGATGATCTTAGCGGGAGGAAAATACTTAGAGATAAAAGCATCTTTGCACTTGTTCCATGAATCAATACTATTTTTAGGCAAAGATGAAAACCAAGCTTTAGCATGATCTCTAAGCGAAAAAGGAAATAGCTTCAGTTTAACAATATCATTATCGGCATCTTTCTTCTTTTGCATGTCACACAAATCAACGAAGCTATTAAGATGGGTAGCGGCATCTTCACTAGGAAGGCCGGAGAATGGATCTTTCATGACAAGATTCAGCAAAGTAGCATTAATTTCACAAGATTCAGCATCGGTAAGAGGAGAAATCGGAGTGCTAAGGAAATCATTGTTGTTGGTATTGGTGAAGTCACACAATTTAGTATTATCTTGAGCCATCGCGACAAGCAAGCAAACTAACACACAAGCAAACAAAAAGGCAAAACGGGCAAATAGAGAAAGAGAGGAAGGATAGAGAGAGAGAGGGCGAATAAAACGGAAAGGGTGAATTGGGGGGAGAGGAAAACGAGAGGCAAATGACAAATAATGTAATGCGGGAGATAGGGATTGTGATGGGTACTTGGTATGTTGACTTTTGCACAGACTCCCCGTCAACGGCGCCAGAAATTCTTCTTGCTACCTCTTGAGCACTGCGTTGGATTTCCTCGAAGAGGAGAGGATGATGCAGCAAAGTAGCGTAAGTATTTATCTTAGTTTTTGAGAACCAAGGTATCAATCCAGTAGGAGGCTACGCACGAGTCCCTCGCACCAACACAAAAACTATAGCTCAACGCAACCAACGCGCTTAGGGGTTGTCAATCCCTTCACGGTCACTTACGAAAGTGAGATCTGATAAAGATGATAAATAATATTTTTGGTATTTTTGGTATAGAGATGCAAAGTGAAAAGTAAAAGACAAAGTAAAAAAGCAAAACAATAATAAAGTGATGGAGATTTATATGATGAGAAAGAGACTCGAGGGCCATAGGTTTCACTAGTGGCTTCTCTCAAGAGCATAAGTATTCTATGGTGGGTGAACAAATTACTGTTGAGCAATTGACAAAATTGAGCATAGTTATGAGAATATCTAGGTATGATCATGTATATAGGCTGAAGGAAATATGCCCTGGAGACACTAATAAAGTTATTATTTATTTCCTTATATCATGATAAATGTTTATTATTCATGCTAGAATTGTATTAACCGGAAACATAATACATGTGTGAATACATAGACAAACAGAGTTGTCACTAGTATGCCTCTACTTGACTAGCTCGTTGATCAAACATGGTTATGTTTCCTAACCATAGACATGAGTTGTCATTTGATTAACGGGATCGCATCATTAGGATAATGATGCGATTGACTTGACCCATTCCGTTAGCATAGCACTTGATCGTTTAGTTTGTTGCTATTGCTTTCTTCATGAATTATATATGTTCCTATGACTATGAGATTATGCAACTCCCGTTTACCGGAGGAACACTTTGTGTGCTACCAAACGTCACAACGTAACTGGGTGATTATAAAGGTGCTCTACAGGTGTCTTCGAAGGTACTTGTTGGGTTGGCGTATTTCGAGATTAGGATTTGTCACTCCGATTGTCGGAGAGGTATCTCATGGCCCACTTGGTAATGCACATCACTATAAGCCTTGCAAGCACTGCAACTAATGAGTTAGTTGTGGGATGATGTGTTACGGAACGAGTAAAGAGACTTGCCGGTAATGAGATTGAACTAGGTATTGAGATACCTACGATCGAATCTCGGGAAAGTAACATACCGATGACAAAGGGAACAACGTATGTTGTTATGCGGTTTAACCGATAAAGATCTTCGTAGAATATGTAGGAGCCAATATGAGCATCCAGGTTCCGCTATTGGTTATTGACCGGAGACGTGTTTCGGTCATGTCTACATAGTTCTTGAACCCGTAGGGTCCGCACGCTTAAAGTTCGATGACAGTTATATTATGAGTTTATATGTTTTGATGTACCGAAGGAGTTCGGAGTCCCGAATGAGATCGGGGACATGACGAGGAGTCTCGAAATGGTCGAGACGTAAAGATCGATATATTGGACGACTATATTCGGACTTCGGAAAGGTTCCGAGTGATTCGGGTATTTTTCGGAGTACCAGAGAGTTACGGGAATTCGTCGGGGAGTATATGGGCCTTATTGGGCCATACGGGAATAGAGAAGATAGGCCAAAAGGAAGGAGGCCTGCGCCCCCCCCCCCTCTAGTCTGAATTGGACAAGGGGTGCCGCCCCTTTTTCCTTCTCCCTCTCCCCCTCTTTCCTTCACTCCTACTCCAACAAGGAAAGGAGGAGTTCTACTCTCGGTGGGAGTAGGACTCCCATCTTGGCGCGCCCTCCTCCTAGGCCGGCCGCCTCCCCCCTTGCTCCTTTATATACAGGGGCAGGGGGGCACCTCTAGACACACAAGTTGATCGTCTCTTAGCCGTGTGCGGTGTCCCCCTCCGCCATAGTCCACCTCGATAATACTGTAGCGGTGCTTAGGCGAAGCCCTGCATCAGTAGAACATCGACATCGTCACCATGCCGTCATGCTGACGAAACTCTCCCTCAACAGTCGGCTGGATCGGAGTTAGAGGGACATCATCGGGCTGAATGTGTGCAGAACTCGGAGGTGTCGTGCGTTCGGTACTTGATCGGTCGGATCGTGAAGACGTACGACTACATCAACCGCGTTGTGCTAACGCTTCCGCTTTCGGTCTACAAGGGTACATGGACAACACTCTCCCCTCTCGTTGCAATGCATCACCATGATATTGCGTGTGCATAGGATTTTTTTTGAAATTGCTACGTTCCCCAACAGTGGTATCAGAGCCATGTGTTATGCATTGATGTAATATGCACGAGTAGAACACAAGTGAGTTGTGGGCGATATAAGTCATACTGCTTACCAACATGTCACACTTTGGTTCGGCGGTATTGTTGGATGAAGTGACCCGGACCGACATTACGCGTACGCTTACGCGAGACTGATTTTACTGCCGTGCTATGCACATAGGTGACTAGCGGGTGTCAGTTTCTCCAACTTTAGTTGAACCGAGTGTGGCTACGCCCGGTCCTTGAGAAGGTTAAAACAACACTAACTTGACAAACTATCATTGTGGTTTTAATGCGTAGGTAAGAACGGTTCTTGCTCAGCCCGTAGCAGCCACGTAAAAACTTGCAACAACAAAGTAGAGGACGTCTAACTTGTTTTTGCAGTGCATGTTGTGATGTGATATGGTCAAGACGTGATGAGATATAAGTTGTTGTATAAGATGATCATGTTTTGTTGAAGTTATCGGCAACTGGCAGAAGCCTTATGGTTGTCTCTTTATTGCATAAGATGCAAGCGCCAAATAATTGCTTTACTTTATCGCTATGCGATAGCAATAGTTGCAAGAGCAATAGTTGGCGAGACGACCATGTGACGACACATTGATATAGATCAAGATGATGGAGATCATGGTGTCATGCCGGTGACGATGGAAATCATGACGATGTTTTGGAGATGGAGATCAAAGGCACACGATGATGATGGCCATATCATGTCACATATTTTGATTGCATGTGATGTTTATCTTTTATGCATCTTATTTTGCTTAGTTCGGCGGTAGCTTTATAAGATGATCTCTCACTAAATTTCAAGATAAAAAGTGTTCTCCCTGAGTATGCACCGTTGCCAAAGTTGGTCGTGCCCAGACACCACGTGATGATCGGGTGTGATAAGCTCAACGTCCATCTACAACGGGTGCAAGCCAGTTTTGCACACGCAGAATACTCAGGTTAAACTTGACGAGCCTAGCATATGCAGATATGGCCTCGGAACACTGAGACCGAAAGGTCGAGCGTGAATCATATAGTAGATATGATCAACATAAGTGATGTTCACCATTGAAAGCTACTCCATTTCATGTGATGATCGGTTATGGTTTAGTTGATATGGATCACGTGATCACTTAGAGGATTAGAGGGATGTCTATCTAAGTGGGAGTTCTTAAGTAATACGATTAATTGAACTTAAATTTATCATGAACTTAGTCCTGGTAGTATTAGCATATCTATGTTGTAGATCAATAACTCGCGTTTAGCTCCCCTCTTTTATTTTTATGTTCCTAGAGAAAACTAAGTTGAAAGATGTTAGTAGCAATGATGCGGATTGGATCCGTGATCTGAGGTTTATGCTCATTGCTGCACAAAAGAATTATGTCCTTGATGCACCGCTAGGTGATAGACCTATTGCAGGAGCAGATGCAGACGTCATGAACGTTTGGCTAGCTCAATATGATGACTACTTGATAGTTTAGTGCACGATGCTTAAACGGCTTAGAATCAGGACTTCAAAGACGTTTTGAACGTCATGGATCATATGGATATTCCAGGAGTTGAAGTTAATATTTCAAGCAAATACCCGAGTTGAGAGATATGAAGTCTCCAACAAGTTCTATAGCTAAAAGACGGAGGAGAATCGCTCAAGCAGTGAGCATGTGTTCAGATTGTCTGGGTACTACAATCGCTTGAATCAAGTGGAGTTAATCTTCTATATAAAATAGTGACTGACAGAATTCTCTAGTCACCATCACCAAGTTAGTAGAACTTCATGATGAACTATAGTATGCAAGGGATGACGAAAACGATTCCCGAGCTTTTCATGATGATGAAATCGATGAAGGTAGAAATCAAGAAAGAGCATCAAGTGTTGATGATTAACAAGACCACTAGTTTCAAATAAAGGGCAAAGGGAAAGAAAGGGAACTTCAAGAAGAACGACAAGCAAGTTGCTGCTCAAGTGAAGAAGCCCAAGTCTGGACCTAAGCCTGAGACTAAGTGCTTCTGCTGCAAAGGGAGTGGTCACTAAAAGCGGAACTGCCCCAAGTATTTAGCGGATAAGAAGGATGGCAAAGTGAACAATGCTATATTTGATATACATGTAATTGATGTGTACTTTACTAGTGTTTATAGCAACCCCTCGGTATTTGATACTGGTTCAGTTGCTAAGAGTAGTAACTCGAAACGGGAGTTGCAGAATGAACAGAGGCTAGTTAAGGGTGAAGTGACGATGTGTAATGGAAGTGGTTCCAAGATTGATATGATCATCATCGCACACTCCCTATACTTTCGGGATTAGTGTTAAACCTAAATAAATGTTATTTGGTGTTTGGGTTGAGCATGAATATGATTTGATCATGTTTATTGCAAAACGGTTATTCATTTAAGTTAGAGAATAATTGTTGTTGTGTTTACATGAATAAAACCTTCTATGGTCATACACCCAATGAAAATGGTTCGTTGGATCTCGATCGCAGTGATATACATGAGTAATCCTGTTCTAGAGGTCATGTTACTTGACCATGATGAACCTACGAACTATGAGGAAGCGATAATGAGCGCAGATTCCGCAAAATGGTTTGAGGCCATGAAATCTGAGATGAGATCCATGTACGAGACTTTGATTGACTTGCCCATTGATCGGCGAGCCATTGAGATTAAATGGATCTTCAAGAGGAAGACGGACGCTGATAGTAGTGTTACTATCTACAAAGCTAGAATTGTCGCAAAAGGTTTTCGACAAGTTCAAGGTGTTGACTACGATGAGAGTTTCTCACTCGTATCTATGCTTAAGTCTGTCCGAATCATGTTAGAAATTGCCACGTTTTATGAAATCTGGCAAATGGATAAACAAAACTACATTCCTTAATGGATTTATTAAATAAGAGTTGTATATGATGCAACAAGAAAGTTTTGTCAATCCTAAAGGTGCTAACAAAATATGCGAACTCCAGCGATCCATCTATGGACTGGTGCAAGCATCTCAGAGTTGGAATATACGCTTTGATAAGTTGATCAAAGCATATAGTTTTATACAGACTTGCGGTGAAGCCTGTATTTACAAGAAAGTGAGTGGGAGCACTCCAACATTTCTGATAAGTATATGTGAATGACATATTGTTGATCGGAGATAATGTAGAATTATTCTGCAAAGCATAAAAGAGTGTTTGAAAGGAGTTTTTCAAAGAAAGACCTCGGTGAAGCTGCTTACATATTGAGCATCAAGATCTATAGAGATAGATCAAGATGCTTGATAAGTTTTTCAATGAGTACATACCTTGACAAGATTTTGAAGTAGTTCAAAATGGAGCAGTCAAAGAAAGAGTTCTTGCCTGTGTTACAAGGTGTGAAACTAAGTAAGACTCAAAGCCCGACCACGGCAGAAGATAGAAAGAGAATGAAAATCATTCCATATGCCTTGGCCATAGGTTCTATAAAATATGCCATACTGTGTACCAGATCTATTGTATACCGTACAGTGTTTTTGGCAAGGGAGTACAATAGTGATCTAGGAGTAGATCACTGGACATCGGTCAAAATTATTCTTAGTGGAATAAGGATATGTTTCTCGATTATGGAGGTGACAAAAAGGTTCGTCGTAAAGGGTTACCTCGATGCAAATTTTGACACTGATACAGATGACTCTAAATCTCAATCTGGATACATATTGAAAGTGGGAGCAATTAGCTAGAGTAGCTCCGTGCAGAGCATTGTTGACATAGAAATTTGCAAAATACTTATGGATCTGAATGTGGCAGACCTGTTGACTAAACTTCTCTCACAAGCAAAACATGATCACACCTTAGTACTCTTTGGGTGTTAATCACATAGCGATGTGAACTAGATTATTGACTCTAGTAAACCCTTTGGCTGTTGGTCACATGTCGATGTGAACTATGGGTGTTAATCACATGGTGATGTGAACTATTGGTATTAAATCACATGGCGATGTGAACTAGATTATTGACTCTAGTGCAAGTGGGAGACTGAAGGAAATATGCCCTAGAGGCAATAATAAAGTTATTATTTATTTCCTTATATCATGATAAATGTTTATTATTCATGCTATAATTGTATTAACCGGAAACATAATACATGTGTGAATACATAGACAAACAGAGTGTCACTAGTATGCCTCTACTTGACTAGCTCGCTGATCAAAGATGGTTATGTTTCCTAACCATAGACATGAGTTGTCATTTGATTAGTGGGATCACATCATTAGGAGAATGATGTGATTGACTTGACCCATTCCGTTAGCATAGCACTTGATTGTTTAGTTTGTTGCTATTGCTTTCTTCATGACTTATACATGTTCCTATGACTATGAGATTATGCAACTCCCGTTTACCGGAGGAACACTTTGTGTGCTACCAAACGTCACAACATAACTGGGTGCTTATAAAGGTGCTCTACAGGTGTCTCCGAAGGTACTTGTTGGGTTGGCATATTTCGAGATTAGGATTTGTCACTCCGATTGTCGGAGAGGTATCTCTGGGCCCACTCGGTAAAGCACATCACCATAAAGCCTTGCAAGCATTGCAACTAATAAGTTAGTTGCGGGATGATGTGTTACGGAACGAGTAAAGAGACTTGCCGGTGATGAGATTGAACTAGGTATTGAGATACCGACGATCGAATCTCGGGCAAGTAACATACCGATGACAAAGGGAACAACATATGTTGTTATGCGGTTTGACCGATAAACATCTTCATAGAATATGTAGGAGCCAATATGAGCATCCAGGTTCCGCTACTGGTTATTGACCGGAGACGTGTCTCGGTCATGTCTACATAGTTCTCGAAGCCGTAGGGTCCGCACGCTTAACACTACGATGACAGTTATATTATGAGTTTATATGTTTTGATGTACCTAAGGAGTTCGGAGTCCCGGATGAGATCGGGGACATGACGAGGAGTCTCGAAATGGTCGATACGTAAAGATCGATATATTGGACGACTATATTCGGACTTCGGAAATGTTCCGAGTGATTCGGGTATTTTACGGAGTACCGGAGAGTTACGGGAATTCGCCGGGGAGTATATGGGCCTTATTGGGCCATACGGAAATAGAGGAGATAGGCCAAAAGGAAGGAGGCCTGCGCCCCCCTCTGGTCCGAATTGGACAAGGGGTGCAGCCCCCTTTTCCTTCTCCCTCTCCCCCTCTTTCCTTCACTCCTACTCCAACAAGGAAAGGAGGAGTCCTACTCCCGGTGGGAGTAGGACTCCCCCCTTGGCGCGCCCTCCTCCTAGGCCGGCCGCCTCCCCCCTTGCTCTTTTATATACAGGGGCAGGGGAGCACCTCTAGACACACAAGTTGATCAAGTTGATCGTCTCTTAGCCGTGTGCGGTGTCCCCCTCCGCCATAGTCCACCTCAATAATACTGTAGCGGTGCTTAGGCGAAGCCCTGCGTTGGTAGAACATCAACATCGTCACCATGCCACCGTGCTGACGAAACTCTCCCTCAACACTCGGCTGGATCGGAGTTAGAGGGATGTCATCGGGCTGAACGTGTGCAGAACTCGGAGGTACTGTGCGTTCGGTACTTGATCGGTCGGATCGTGAAGACGTACGACTACATCAACCGCGTTGTGCTAATGCTTCCACTTTCGGTCTACGAGGGTACGTGGACAACACTCTCCCCTCTCGTTGCAATGCATCACCATGATCTTGCATGTGTGTAGGAATTTTTTTGAAATTGCTACGTTCCCCAACATAGGCATCACGTCCGACACAAGTAGACCGACTCCTGCCTGCATCTACTACTATTACTCCACTCATCGACCGCTATCCAGCATGCATCTAGAGTATTAAGTTAAAAACAGAGTAACGCCTTAAGTAAGATGACTTGCTGTAGAGGGATAGTTTCATGCCATATGATAACAATCCCATCTTGTTATCCTCGATGGCAACGATACAATACGTGCCTTGTTGCCCCTTCTGTCACTGGGAAAGGACACCGCAAGATCGAACCCAAAGCTAAGCACTTCTCCCATGGCAGGAAAAACCAATCTAGTAGGCCAAACCAAACTGATAATTCGAAGAGACTTGCAAAGATAACCAATCATACATAAAAGAATCCAGAGAAGATTCAAATATTATTCATAGATAGACTGGATCATAAACCCACAATTCATCGGTCTCAACAAACACACCGCAAAAAGAAGATTACATCGAATAGATCTCCACGAGAGAGGGGGAGAACATTGTATTGAGATCCAAAAAGAGAGAAGAAGCCATCTAGCTACTAACTATGGACCCGTAGGTCTGAAGTAAACTACTCACACTTCATCGGAAGGGCTTGGATGATGATGTAGAAGCCCTCCGTGATCGATGCCCCCTCCGGCGGAGCTCCGGAACAGGCCCCAAGATGGGATCTCGTGGATACATAAAGTTACGGCGGTGGAATTAGGTTTTTGGCTCTGTATCTGATCGTTTGGGGGTACGTGGATATATATAGGAGGAAGAAGTATGTCGGTGGAGCAACAGGGGGCCCACGAGGGTGGAGGGCGCGCCTGGGCGGGGGGGCAGGCGCACCCCCTTACCTCGTGGCCTCCTGTTAATTGGCTTGACGTAGGGTCCAAGTCTCCTGAGCTGTATTCGGTGAGAAAATCACGTTCCCAAAGGTTTCATTCCGTTTGGACTCCGTTTGATATTCCTTTTCTTCGAAACCCTAAAACAAGCAAAAAACAACAATTCTGGGCTGGGCCTCCGGTTAATAGGTTAGTCCCAAAAATAATATAAAAGTGGATAATAAAGCCCAATAATGTCCAAAACAGTAGATAATATAGTATGGAGCAATCGAAAATTATAGATACGTTGGAGACGTATCACGCGCCGCCGTCCGAATGGTCGCCGCCGGCGCGCCACCGCCGCCAGCCGACATGGCCAGCCTGGGCCACCACTTGGGTCACTGACCAGTGGCCCCAGGGCCCTCTTTGACTTGTTGACTGCGGTCAATGTGCTGACTGGGCAGCCCCCGGCACTGACATGTGGGCCCCCTTTGTTAATTAGTCTAATAAACATTTTATAAATAAAAGTAATTAGATTAACCTAAACACTCACTGACACCTGAGGCCCACACCCTAATTAACCCTGCTAGATTAGTTTAATCCACTTTTAAGCTGATAGAGGCTGACATGTGGGTCCAAGTGGCCCCACTGGTCAGGTTTGACCAGGTCAGCCACTCTGTTGACTAGTGACGTCATCAGCATGTCATGCTGATGTCATATTCCATTTCTGTTAATATTAATAATTCCAGAATATTGTTTAGAACTTTGAAAAATCATATAAAATAATCTGTAACTCGGATGAAAAAGTTTTATACATGAAAGTTGCTCAAAAAATCCAATGAATCCAAATATGCGGTCCGTTCATCTATCACATGCCCCTAGCATGCTGAACATGGAACGTTCCCTCTTCGGTCATTTGTCTGACACGGGTCCGGAACCAGGAATACCTTCCCTGTTGAATTCCCCCTTCACCTATATCGTGTAGCCATACGTTAGGTCACACCGAGCACATCATATTGCCATGTTATGCTTTGTGATGTTGTGTTTGCTTATATTTATTGTTCTTCCCCCTCTTCTCTCCGGTAGACCCCGAGACCGATGCCGCCCCTGTGATCGACTACGTCGACGACGACACTTCTTCCTTTTCAGCAGAGCTTCCAGGCAAGCCCCCCCTTTGATCATCCCGACATCGCCCATTTCCTTTCTCTCATGCTTGCATTAGATTTTGCTACTGTAATTGTTTGCTCCTATTCTGATGCATAGCCTGCTTTTGTAACCTGCTTATTGTTACCTTACCTACTTATCCTAAACTGCTTAGTATAGGTTGGTTAGTGATCCATCAGTGACCCCCACCTTGTCCTTGTTGCCCCTGCTTCATCATCGAAGACCCGATCAATGTAATCAAAGACTAGGCCCTGACACCGCACATCACTTTCCCCTTTTGTTGCTTGACTCTGCAGAGTTACCATCGAGTGCCGCGGGTGGAACCTCATACATCACTCCTGATGAGATCTCTGTAGTGTAGCTATATGGTCGAGGTCATCGAGGGTGATTTCCTCCTTAACCACTTCTATTACGGCTCTGTCGTGCAACCCCTCAAGTGTGAACCTCGAGGGTGGATCCTCTTACATTCACCTTGATGATAACATCGAGTGTAATTCACTGGGGATGATTCCTCGGGTTTTCCCCTTGGTGTTAGACACACAATTACTATGGTTACTATGACTTTACACTGAGCCATGTTAGTAAAGACGGGTCGGTCCTGAGGGGTACCCGCGCGAGCTTAATAGTGAGTGATGTGGAGTCGGGTTGACCTGGAAGGTGTCCGTGAGATACTTACGAGGCATGGCCAGGCATTCTTAGCCCTTGCCGCAAGTACTCGAGACGGGGCGACGAGGTCACATCTTTCGTGAGTCTCTGCTTGTTACCGCACGTTCCTAATCCACTATGATTTGGATATTTGATCCGAGGGGCCTTTGGCCTGATAGCACTAACCATCACATGGGCATAGTATGGGCGTTCTGCGTCGTATGCATCAGCCGAAGCTTAATAGACGTCGGCGACTGAGCGGCGCGCGCCGGGTTGGACTGGTAAGCTCCTGCCTTTTTAAGGAGGTAGCTAGGTCTGCTCACCGACTGCCCACGCAACGTGCAGGAGTTCCCGGGGCGATGGCCCAAGACCCCTGGGGGCATAGGTTTAGTCCGGCGTGCTGACCTCTCTATTAAGCCTAGGTCAGGTTGCGGCGTATTGTTTGGCCGAGGCCGGGCATGACTCAGGAAAGTGTGTTCGGACGGAGTTAATCGAGCGTGGTGGGTAAGTTGGTGCACCCCTGCAGGGAAGAAAACATCTATCGATAGCCTGTCCTACGGTAATGGACACTTAGAGTTGTGTCCTGATCGATACAACTAGAACTGGATACGTGTGATGAGAAATGAATTGTGTATGGGAAATGGATAGTATGCCTCTGAGATTGCTTTCTCGCAGGGAGTTGAGAAAGGATCTCTGGCCGAGGTTGATAACACTACTACTACTTTACATTATGTTGATCTATACTCTTCTATATGCTGCAAGATGCTTGAAGATGCTAGTCTTCAATAGGCTAGGCTTTCCCCTTCTCTTCTGGCATTCTGCAGTTTAGTCCACAGATACAACCCATTTGTTTGATACAGATGCATACTTAGTTTAGATCTGATGTAAGTCTTGCGAGTACTTTGGATGAGTACTCACGGTTGCTTTGCTACCTCTTTTCCCCCATACCCGATTGTTGCAACCAGATGATGGATCCCAGGAGCCAGATGACACCACTGATGATTACTACTACCCTGAGGGTGCCTACTACAACGTGACGGTCACTGATGACTTGGAGTAGTTAGGAGGCTCCCAGGCAGGAGGCCTTGCCTGTTCGATCATTGTTGCTTTTGTGCTAGCCTTCTTAAGGCAGACTTGTTTAACTTATGTCTGTACTCAGATATTGTTGCTTCCGCTGACTCTTGTGCTTTCGAGCTGATGTATTCGAGCCCTCGAGGCCCCTGGCTTGTAATATAAAGCTTGTATTATTTTAATTTGTGTCCAGAGTTGTGTTGTGATATCTTCCCGTGAGTCCTTGATCTTGATCGTACACATTTGCGTGTATGATTAGTGTACGATTGATACAAGAGCGTCACAAGTTGGTATCAGAGCCGACTGCCTGTAGGAATCCCCCTTCCACACTCTTTGGCCGAAGTTGAGTCTAGTCGATGAAAACTATTTTACTAACATGGCTGTGCGGCCCATGGGCCCACGTCGCCATTGGGTGGTATTAGGATCTTTTATTCCTTGTCTATACTCTGGGACTCTGATCTCTCTTCTATTTTCGGGTTAAATGATTTTACTAACTCGAACATTAGGATCTCGTGATCACATCCGCCCGGAGAGCCCCTTATTACCGATGATCGTGTGCTGCACCAGAAGATTCCGAGGTTACTCTACGATGTTCTCTCGAGACACTCGTACCCACTGCCTTTGCAAATTCCCTACCACTGTTATATCCCTATTGATAACTGCTTACACCTGCCGTTCTTACATTCAATCCCATTGATCTTGTATTAAAAGATGCCCTGAACTGCTCTCCGTTGTTCCGAGAATCCCCTAAGCTTACTGCCTTGCAGTTCCTTGTCACCTGAATACCCCTACGGATAACTTTGTGCACCTATCGAGTATCCGCTCATCCTCAGTTGATTCATATACTTCACAAAAGTCTTCGTAATACCATTCGTTCTTGTGAAAATCCTCAGCAGCCTATTGTTCTTGAATTTCTTGCTTACTTGCATTATGGTTAATACCATAAGTCTAGTAATCTTATTGTCATCCTTTGTCATTATCATTTTGAATCCGTTGATACAATATGTTGCGAATGCTTGCAATCCTCAATCAGACCCTAGAATTCATCCTTCCGGCTCAGACGTCATTCTAACATGTGCTGGATCTCGACCAATCTAATCGCCATCGATTGTACCTCTAAGGCTATTCTACCTATCCATCCATAATTAGAGCATTGCTTCTGATCCCTTGCCTTGGAATTCATAATTCCTTTGCAATTGAGCTTTGAGTTAGTCGGTTGTTTTTATAATTTGATCTTCTTGCATTCTTTCTTCCTCTGGTTGAATACTGATGCTCACATCAGATCCCTTGTGGACCACCAGACCCCTTTTTTTTAGATTTTATCCGACAACGTCCTTCATATTCAATAAGCTTGTGAGCCTTTCCTCGGATACATAATACTTTTGGTAAATTGTATCCTCTGCTTTCTCAAGCATACTCTACTACCGAGCTTGTGTTATTTATTCTTGAAATTTATGATATATGATCCTAAGATGCCCCGATGGTTGAACCTATGCCTTCCCTAACCTGTGTGAACTTAAAAGTTATGCGGGTTATACTCTACTGGCTTTTCGTCAGATAAAATTTCAAAACTACAGCTTCATCAAGAGCGAGAAATAAAATGAAAGGTTGTGCATTGTAGAAGTGGGAGTCGACCCTGAACCTTTGTGTTCACGCCCACGGACACGGTGTGGAACTTATCATGAAAGCTCCTTGCAAGGATATTTAATCATTTGAATAATTCTTCCGGTATCATAAATTGGATCCCTTATAGTTATGGTCCTGACCATATTTCCTCCTAGATCCCATTTACTGGGTAAGTTAAAATTACTTATCCTCTGCAAATCATTTCCCCCGTCCAACCTCTACTTCGATTTACCTTCTGGCATAACACCTAGTACTTGATACTGGGAAGCTTTATACCCCATCACATCAGTCCTAGCCTGATCGGCTATATTTTTATCATGTCAACTTTTTAACTGGGTTACCTGGTCCTTATGCCCGGAGCAACTTCCGACGATGAGCTAAGCTTACATCGATCTTCCTCATCTTATCATTTCGCCTTGAACAACAAGCTTAATTTCGAGTTTGTGTCGTACCCATGGTTCCTATAACCTTTCGCTTCATCATTCCTTTGACATCTCTCTTGGGCGCCGCCGGGCTGGAGCCCACCTCATTCGACTCGGTGCCATTGCTGGCTGGCATTTTTTAGACGCATGTGTGCCGCGGTGGTGACCGTTTTGATGAACATGCCAACTTTCTCTCCTGTTGCAACGAACGAGCATATGTGCTAGTGTTAGACTAATATACGTATGCCGTGCGTCCCGCTGAAGAAAAAAATATCTGCAAGAATCGGGCTCTCCCGGGTGAGGTTGGTAGAAGCCTAGTTTCTCTATCGCTTTTCTTTCTTCCTTCATAAGAAAGAAAAAGCGATCTCGCCTTCCATCGCTAGGGACCCGCCTCCGCCGCCGGTCTTTGTTGGCTCCCCTCCGCCGGTGACTTCGGTCATCGGTGGTGAGGGGGAGTTACCGGATCCACGTGTGTGGATCGTCTCAGACTCCGTAGCTTAAAATTTTAGGTTGTTCATCGTCTTTGCTTCGACGGTGGCGATATCAGCGCCGGATAAAATTTCTCCAGATCATACTTTGACGAGGTGATCAGTCCTACGGTTGGGGGTGGATTTGAAAATTAGTCTGTTCAAGTAAGGATGGTGTGGCGGCGGTGACATCCTCATGGTGGAGATGTGTCCTCAGACTTCGCCGTTGCGACAACGTTGACTCCAACACTCGCGCGGAGATTGGGAGGTAGTACAGGAGGGGATGCAGATTATGGTCTCATGCGTCTATTGCAGCCTCTAATGCATCTGAATCTGTGATACAGTAGTGACCAGCATACTTAGCCTTCTTTCCTGAAAAAAAAAATCACAATCGCATGAACTGCTACACTGGCAAAATTTGCAGAACTGATGAGATCATTGCATCTAGTTTTTTTTGCAACACCACAAACATTAAGAACTTGTAGATCTCTTTTCAGTTCAAAAACTGCAACAAGATATGAGATGAGATAATTATAACTACAATGCATCAACAATATAATATAGCAAACAGATGTAATCTATCCAGCCATCCCATGCAACATAGTATTATTTGTAGTGGTGGAATCACCATGTGCACTTGTTACACTAAATAGAGGGGCGAACGAGGCAACACTATCCTCACACCACGACAAGATGAATCAGTTCATTTTTCCTTTCTGGTTGGACACCTTTGGGTCTGTGGAGCCAAACTAGTATTCCAATATCATCGACACGGACACTTGACAACCCGTCTTAACGCATTTGCAGTAACAACACTTGGAGCTCCTAGCATACCAGCTATCTAGCCAAGGACTGATAAATTCTTCAACCAACACAACCTAATCATCATAGGAGTGTGGCAAAAAAAACACTCTTTGGGCACCATATGAGCACATTGCTGATAGAGTAAGTGCACACAGGTAGAACAGCAGATAGAAACACATGAGCACAGAACAAAATGTGATGCCACTGTTGCCGCATTTGCAGAACTAGTCGACAAAATTGTGCTACGAGCCTATAAATGTACTAATTCTGGACTTTTGTTCCTAAGAGCTTCCAGAGCACCACTCAAGAACCACGTGCCCACTTAGCGGCGCAGAAGCAGCGGCCGCTCCATCCTGGCCACCCGCAGTTGGCACTTCCTCCAGAGCGGAAGCAGCGGCCTGAATTCACGTGAGTGGAAAGCGACCGAGCGAGATAGACTGAGAGAGAAGGGCGGCGCTACTCGAGTTCCCCAGAGTCAGCCACGACGCGGTCGGCGCCGGGTAACAGAGCGCAAGCTTGGCCTCGAGAATCATCTTGCATAGCTTCTTCTGGTCGATGTCTCTATGCTCGTACAACCATTTCACCCCCCAACTTTCTGCCTCCAGCCTATCCTCTTCCTCATTGTTCCCAGATCCGGCTCCCCTCACCACCGCTGGAGACGAGACCAAAATCTACCTTTTTTAACAATTATAAACCCTACAGTAATATATTCTCCACCTTCTCTCCAAGGGATGCTACTGGTCATTTTCACGTACTAGGCAATGCCCATGTATTCTCACCCGGGGATGGCCAGCTATTCGTCATCGATATTTACACTTCCATTCAATACATTGTACGTTGCTTGGTATAAATTTGTGAAGTTTATCAACGAGTAGAATTCCTCCTCTGCAATATCATGATACTTTGCTTACTTGCTATCATATCAAATCATGCATATAGCAAGAAATAAAGCAAGAACCACTAATAGGAAAAGGGCTATAGATGATATGGTCACTAATGGCGTACCAGACATATAGTGCGCCACTACTATATAGTAGTGGCTGGCGCATCATGTGTTGGTGTGCCATTAGTCTAATGTGCACCAGACCTACGATGCGTCACTGTAATAATTTTTTTATTATTTTTCTAAAAAATACTAATGACGCATCAGGGCACAGTGCGTCATTACTATATTTTTTGCAAAACTACTAATGGCGCACCACAAGCACCCCCGCACCCTCCCCCGCTCCACCGCCGCCGAGCACCCCCGCACCCTCCCCCGTTCCACCACCGCCGCCGACTCCCCG
>NC_041384.1:514978946-514980380 GCF_002162155.2 Triticum dicoccoides | reverse complement strand
CCTCCCCCGCTCCACTGTCACAAATGAATGCAACTAAAAATCCAAAAAAACAAATTTGATTATATTTTCAAATAACAAATTTGATTATATTTTCAAATAACAAATTTGATGATATTTTTTTATATTCATAAATATTTTCAAATAACAAATTTGATGATATTTTTAAAAAAATTATTACTGTTTTTCTAAAAAATTATTACTGTTTCATATTCATATTCATTTTCTAAAAAATTATTAGATGCAACAAAAAAAAATAATAATAAAATTACTTATGGCGCACCGCTGGCTGGTGCGCCATTGCTATCTAAAAAAAGATTACTTATGGCGCCCTGCTCGGGGGTGCACCATTGCTATCAAAAAAACATACTAATGGCACACTGCCAGGGGGTGCGCCATTAGTAATCTTCTCCCTAGCTAATTCGCCCGATCCCTTCATCCCTCCCTCGCCAGATTCACTTCTCCCCTCGGTCCACACCCGCTCCGGCGACCCCCGCGCCCCGCCTCGCCGTCTCGGTCCTCGCGGCCGACGGCCTGCCACCACGACTGCCAGCCCCCGGAGCACTAGGAGGAGGAGGCCCGCGTCCACCAGGAGAGGAGGCCCGAGCACTTCTTCTTCCTCCGCTCGCCGTCGCCACCGCTGCTCCCCATCTCGTCGTCGCCACCGCGGTGAGCTCCTCCCTCGCCCTCTTTCCCCCTTCGAGTTAGATGTCGTAGGACGCCGACTCCATCGTGCCCGAACCCTCACTACTAGGAAAAGGGCTACTAATGGCGCACCAGTTTTGCCTACTAATAGCGCATCACTGGGTAGATACGGGGCTTTTGCCTCACTACTAGGAAAAGTTACATCCAAATTTAAACATTTTCAAAATCCTCAAAAACCTAACAGAAAAAAAAGATACGGGGCTTTTAAGATCTGGAGAGGCAAAAAAATTCAAACTTACTAATGGCGCACCTACCCATGGTGCGCCATTACTATCTTCCCGCCTTTAAAATTCAAAATAAGTCAAAAAAATAAAAAAAGTTACTAATGGCGCGCCTACCATGGTGCGCCATTAGTATCTTCCCGCCTTCAAAATTCAAAATAAATCAAAAAATAAAAAAAAGTTAGTAATGGCGCACCTGCCCGCGGTGCGCCATTACTATGTCGTATATATGGCTGGGCGTGGTCCTCTCCTCCTTACCTCTTTATTCTTCTCCTCCACTCCACCTCTCCTCCACTCCATCTCCTCCTCTCCTCCACTCTGTCTTCCCTTCTCTCCTCCACCATACTACCCTCCTCCTCTCCGGCGACCTCCTCCTCCTCTCCGGCGACCTCCTCCTCCCTCCTCTCCTCCCCTCCCCTCCCCTCACGGTTTCTCCTCCCTTCTCTTCGGTGAGCTCCTCCTCCCTCCTCTCCTCCCATCCCCTCATGGTTTCTCCTTCCTCCTCTCCGAT
>NC_041384.1:514961710-514978936 GCF_002162155.2 Triticum dicoccoides | reverse complement strand
AACAAATTTGATTATATTTTCAAATAACAAATTTGATTATATTTTCAAATAACAAATTTGATGATATTTTTTTATATTCATAAATATTTTCAAATAACAAATTTGATGATATATTTTTAAAAACTATTACTGTTTTTATAAAAAAATTATTACTATTTCATATTCATATTCATTTTCTAAAAAAGTATTAGATGCAACAAAAAAAAATAAAAAAAATTCTTATGGCGCACCGCTGGCTGGTGCGGCATTGCTATCTAAAAAAAGATTACTTATGGCGCACCCCTCGGGGGTGCGCCATTGCTATCAAAAAAACATACTAATGGCGCACCGCTAGGGGGTGCGCCATTAGTAATCTTCAGCTAATTCGCCCGATCCCTTCGTCCCTCCCTCGCCAGATCCACTTCCCCCTTGCCACACCCTCACGCCCCCTCCTTCGGCCGCCCGGTCGTCGTCCCCCGATGTCATAACCGCGCCACCGTGCTCCCCTTGCTCTGCCGCTGATCCCAGAAGCACCGCCGCGTCTCCCTCGTTCTCCCCGACGGCTCACGCGACCGGAAGAGCCCCGAAGCGTCGTCCCCGACCCCTTCTTCCTCTTTCGGCCGCAGAGATCGCCGACGACCCCACGCCGTTCCAGGCCCTCCCTAGTAAGCCCCCTGCCTCCCCTCACCCGCGCCCCTCACTTCTCCGTGGCTCGTGCCTGCCGCGCGCCCTTGGTCTGACTTCTTGGGCTTACCTCGAGCAGGGCCGCGCGCTAGGGTTCTAGCGCCGCCACCGACCTCGCCGCCGCCGTCCCGGACCTCGCCGCCGCCGTCCCTGTACTCGCTGCCGCCGGTACCCACTCCCGCCGCAGCCCAGCCGTCCTCCACGGCCCTCTGCACCGGCTGCCCCTCTGCCGCAGCGGGGACAACAGGAAGCCGCCGCCGTGCCCCTCTGCACCGGTTGCCCATGGTGAGCCATCGTTTCGTATCTACTGCTGTAGCTTGCTCAGAATAGAGGATGATCAGCGGCAGTTTGTACAGTTGTGTTGTGTAGTATGACAAAACATGTAAATGTAAATGTACATTACATTGTTGCTCAACGTCATTTATAACTCTGTCAAATTTAGACAGACCATAGAATGCAGTAACAAAAATTTAGATTGGTGTTGGAATGCAGTCAAAATTCAGACATGTAGCCTTGCAAGCAAAAGTATATTTGTGGTGCTATAACCTTTTACTCAAAGTGGGTGGATGGATCTACATCAGCCATTTCTACTGCTACTTGTGAGGAGAAGTAGTGATGCCGATTGACGCAACATATATGGCAGTTGACACAATCAGTCGGAGATGCATATAATTTGCTAGAGCATGCGAGAATAATATCTGAATCAAGAATATATATAACTCTTCGAAGCAAAAGAAATGGAAAAAGAAAATTGTACAATCTTTTTTATGAAGATATGCCAAACTCCTCAACAGTTGGTTAGTCTCATTAGGGTAAAATAATAGGATACTTTGTTAAATTAGAAGTCATCAACATGCTGCTGATGAACTACTGCTGTATCATGTATGATGTATGTGATGCTGCTGATGTATGGTTTTTTATCAAGAGGCCAAACATTCATCTAGTTTTGCTATGAACTGCTGCTAATGTATGATGTAATTGTTTCACCTACTATCTTGCTTACGATTCTGCACTGTGCCGTTTAAGAGTTTTTAGATGAACGTCTATAGTGCTTTTTCTTCTCTGCTAACTCCGTTTTGGAGTTGTTGTTGGCCGGTAATAGCATGTTTGAAGTACAATTGTTACCAATGTGGGCTTGTGGAATCCCATGACAGAAGTCTTGAGTTGGATTCAGTCATAGGATTTTGTGCTATTTCACATTTCCACCGGTACTTGGTCATTGCTGGTAGTCTCATTGTGATCTTCTGAAATGACCCATTGGCGACTTCATTACGCGGGGATAATGATTTTGCAGGTACCCCGAGAGGCCCTTGAGTTTGCCGGAATGTCGATTAACTTCCGTTCCGGCAAATTCGGGTACTCCATATGTCCTATTTTCAGCAAAGGTCATGCTAAAAATTTTCGTGAATTTTAGCATGACTTTGCTAAAAATAGGACATATGGGGTACTTGCGAGAAATGCATGGGCCGGGGTATCTTAGTACTTAATTAAGTAGGATCAACTGACTCTTGTGTTATACATATAGAAGTGTGATATCAACTCATAGTTATTACTAATGTCAGTTGCTCGTCATCGATAAACCCTAATCTGGTAGGATGACCTACTAAAAAAGTGTTGGGGAACGTAGTAATTTCAAAAAAATTCCTACGCACATGCAAGATCATGGTGATGCATAGCAACGAGAGGAGTGAGTGTTGTCTATGTACCCTCGTAGACCGAAAGCGGAAGCGTTAGCACAATGCGGTTGATGTAGTCGTGCGTCTTCACGATCCGACTGGTCAATTACCGAACGCACGACACCTCCGAGTTCAGCACACGTTCAACCCGATGACGTTCCTCGAACTCCGATCCAGCCGAGTGTTGAGGGAGAGTTTCATCAGCACAACGGCATGGTGACGATGTTGATGTTCTACCAATGTAGGGCTTCGCCTAAGCACCGCTACAGTATTATCGAGGTGGACTATGGTGGAGGGGGGCACCGCACACGGCTAAGAGATTAAGAGATCAATTGTTGTTACTTTGGGGTGCCCCCTGTCCCCGTATATAAATGAGTGGAGGAGGGGGAGGGTCGGCCCTCTCTATGGCGCGCCCTAGGGGAGTCCTACTCCCACCGGGAGTAGGATTCCCCGTTTCCTAGTAAAACTAGGAACCCTTCCAAGTAGTAGGAGTAGGATGGAAGGAAAGGGAAGGGAAAAGGAGAAGGAAGGAAGGGGGCGCCCCCTCCCTAGTCCAATTCGGACCAGCCCATGGGGAGGGGCGCGGCCACCCTTTGAGGCCTTTCTCTCCTTTCCCGTATGGCCCATTAAGGCCCAATATGAATTCCCGTAACTCCCCTGTACTCTCGAAAATACCCGAATCACTCGGAACCTTTCCGATGTCCGAATATTGTCGTCCAATATAACAATCTTTACGTATCAAACATTTCGAGACTCCTGGTCATGTCCCCGATCTCATTTGGGACTCCGAACTCATTCGGTACATCAAAACACATAAACTCATAATATAACTGTCATCGAACTTTAAGCGTGCGGACCCTACGGGTTCAAGAGCTATGTAGACATGACCGAGACACGTCTCCGGTCAATAACCAATGGCGGAACCTGGATGCTAATATTGGCTCCCACATATTCTACGAAGATCTTTATCGACCAGACTGTATAACTACATACGTTGTTCCCTTTGTCATCGGTATGTTACTTGCCCGAGATTCGATCATCGGTATCTCAATACCTAGTTCAATCTCGTTACCGACAAGTCTCTTTACTCGTTCCGTAACACATCATCCCGCAACTAACTCATTAGTTGCAATGCTTGCAAGGCTTATAGTGATGTGCATTACCGAGTGGGCCCAGAGATACTTCTCCAACAATCGGAGTGACAAATCCTAATCTCGAAATACGCCAACCCAACAAGTACCTTCGGAGACACCTGTAGAGCACCTTTATAATCACCCAGTTACATTGTGACGTTTGGTAGCACACAAACTGTTCCTCCGGTAAACGGGAGTTGCGTAATCTCATAGTCATAGGAACATGTATAAGTCATGAAGAAAGCAATAGCAACAAACTAAACGATCAAGTGGTATGCTAACGGAATGGGTCAAGTCAATCACATCATTCTCTAATGATGTGACCCCGTTAATCAAATGACAACTCATGTCTATGGCTAGGAAACTTAACCATCTTTGATTCAACAAGCTAGTCAAGTAGAGGCATACTAGTGACACTCTGTTTGTCTATGTATTCACACATGTATTATGTTTCCGGTTAATACAATTCTAGAATAAATAATAAACATTTATCATGAAATAAGGAAATAAATAATAACTTTATTATTGCCTCTAGGGCATATTTCCTTCAGTCTCCCACTTGCACTAGAGTCAATAATCTAGTTCACATCGCCATGTGATTTAACATCAATAGTTCACATGACCATGTGATTAACACCCATAGTTCACATCGTCATGTGACCAACACCCAAAGGGTTTACTAGAGTCAATAATCTAGTTCACATTGCTATGTGATTAATACCCAAAGAGTACTAAGGTGTGATCATGTTTTGCTTGTGAGGGAAGTTTAGTCAACGGGTCTGCCACATTCAGATCCGTATGTATTTTGCAAATTTCTATGTCAACAATGCTCTGCATGGAGCTACTCTAGCTAATTACTCCCACTTTCAATATGTATCCAGATTGAGACTTTGAGTCATCTGGATCAGTGTGAAAACTTGCATCGACGTGACCCTTTACGACGAACCTTTTGTCACCTCCATAATCGAGAAACATATCCTTATTCCACTAAGGATAATTTTGACCAATGTCCAGTGATCTACTCCTAGATCACTATTGTACTCCCTTGCCAAACTCAGGGCAGGGTATGCAATGGGTCTGGTACACAGCATGGCATACTTTATAGAACCTATGGCTGAGGCATAGGGAATGACTTTCATTCTCTCTCTATCTTCTGCCGTGGTCGGGTTTTGAGTCTTACTCAACTTCACACCTTGTAACACAGGCAAGAACTCCTTCTTTGACTGTTCCATTTTGAACTACTTCAAAATCTTGTCAAGGTATGTACTCATTGAAAAACTTATCAAGCGTGTTGATCTATCTCTATAGATCTTGATGCTCAATATGTACGTAGCTTCACAGAGGTCTTTCTTTGAAAAAAACTCCTTTCAAACATTCCTTTATGCTTTGCAGAATAATTCTACATTATCTACGATCAACAATATGTCATTCACATATACTTATCAGAAATGTTGTAGTGCTCCCACTCACTTTTCTTATAAAACTATATGCTTTGATCAACTTATCAAAGCGTGTATTCCAACTCCAAGATGCTTGCACCATTCCATAGATGGATCGCTGGAGCTTGCATATTTTGTTAGCACTTTTAGGATTGACAAAACCTTCTGGTTGCATCATATACAACTCTTCTTTAATAAATCCATTAAAGAATGCAGTTTTCTGTATCCATTTGCCAGATTTTATAAAATGCGGCAATTGCTAACATGATTCAGACAGACTTAAGCATAGATACGAGTGAGAAATTCTCGTCGTAGTCAACACCTTGAACTTGTCGAAAACCTTTTTATGACAATTCTAGCTTTGTAGATAGTAAGACTACTATCAGCGTCCGTCTTCCTCTTGAAGATCCATTTAATCTCAATGGCTCGCCGATCATTGGGCAAGTCAATCAAAGTCCATACTTTGTTCTCATACATGGATCTCATCTCAGATTTCATGGCCTCAAGCCATTTCGCGGAATCTGGGCTCATCATCGCTTCCTCATAGTTTGTAGGCTCGTCATGGTCAAGTAACATGACCTCTAGAATAGGATTACCATACCACTCTGGTGTGAATCTCACTCTGGTTTACCTACGAGGTTTCGGTAGTAACTTGATCTGAAGTTACATGATCATCATCATTAGCTTCCTTACTAATTGGTGTAGTAGTCACAGGAACAGATTTCTGTGATGAACTACTTTCCAATAAGGGAGCAGGTGCAGTTACCTCATCAAGTTCTACTTTCCTCCCACTCACTTCTTTCGAGAGAGACTCCTTCTCTAGAAAGGATCCATTCTCAGCAATGAATATCTTGCCTTCGGATAGGTGATAGAAGGTGTACCCAACATTTTCTTTTGGGTATCCTATGAAGATGCACTTCTCCGATTTGGGTTTGAGCTTATCAGGTTGAAACTTTTTTACATAAGCATTGCAACCTCAAACTTTAAGAAACGACAGCTTAGGTTTCTTACCAAACCATAGTTCATACGGTGTCGTTTCAATGGATTTAGATGGTGCCCTATTTAACGTGAATGTAGATGTCTCTAATGCATAACCCCAAAAC
The DNA here is from genome assembly GCF_002162155.2 of Triticum dicoccoides. NCBI lineage: Eukaryota > Viridiplantae > Streptophyta > Magnoliopsida > Poales > Poaceae > Triticum > Triticum dicoccoides. The sequence continues at coordinate 514,972,922 of NC_041384.1, read as the reverse complement.
GATAGCGGTAAATCAGTAAGAGACATCATAGATCGCACCATATCTAATAAAGTACGGTTACGACGTTCAGACACACCATTACACTGTGGTGTTCCAGGTGGCGTGAGTAGTGAAACTATTTCACATTGTTTTAACTGAAGGCCGAACTCGTAACTCAAATATTTTACTTCTGCGATCATATCGTAGAAACTTTTATTTTTGTTACGATGATTCTCCACTTCACTCTGAAATTCTTTGAACTTTTCAAATGTTTCAGACTTGTGTTTCATCAAGTAGATATACTCATATCTGCTCAAATTATGTGTGAAGATCAGAAAATAATGATACCTGCCGCGAGCCTCAATATTCATCGGACCACATACATCAGTATGTATGATTTCCAAGAAATCTTTTGCTCGCTCCATTGTTCCGGAGAACGGAGTCTTACTCATCTTGCCCATAAGGCATGGTTCGCAAGCATCAACTGATTCATAATCAAGTGATTCCAAAAGCCTATCAGCATGGATTTTCTTCATGCGCTTTACACCAATATGACCTAAACGGCGTTGCCACAAATAAGTTGCACTATCATTATTAACTTTGCATCTTTTGGCTTCAATATTATGAAAATGTGTATCACCACGATCGAGATCCAACAAACCATTTTCATTGGGTGTATGACCATATAAGGTTTTATTCATGTAAACAGAACAACAATTATTCTCTAACTTACATGAATAACAGTATTGTGATAAACATGATCCAATCATATTCATGCTCAACGCAAACACTAAATAACATTTATTTTCGGTTTAACACTAATCTCGAAAGTATAGGGAGTGTGCGATGATGATCATATCAATCTTGGAACCATTTCCAATACACATCGTCACTTCACCCTTAACTAGTCTCTGTTCATTCTGCAACTCCCATTTCGAGTTACTATTCTTAGCAACTGAACTAGTATCAAATACTGAGGGGTTGCTATAAACATTAGTAAAGTACACATCAATAACATGTATATCAAATATACCTATGTTCACTTTGCCATCCTTCTTATCCGCCAATTACTTGGGGTAGTTCCGCTTCCAGTGACCAGTCCCTTTGCAGTAGAAGGACTCAGTTTCAGGCTTAGGTCTAGACTTGGGTTTTTCACTTGAGCAACAACTTGCTTGCCGTTCTTCTTGAAGTTCCCCTTTCTTCCCTTTGTCCCTTTACTTGAAACTAGTGGTTTTGTTTACCATCAACACTTGATGCTTTTCTTGATTCCTACCTTCGTCGATTTCAACATCACGAAGAGCTTGGGAATCGTTTCCGTTATCCCTTGCATATTATAGTTCATCATGAAGTTCTACTAACTTGGTGATGGTGACTAGAGAATTCTGTCAATCACTATTTTATCTAGACGATTAACTCCCACTTGATTCAAGCGACTGTAGTACCCAGACAATCTGAGCACATGCTCATTGCTTGAGCTATTCTCCTCCATCTTTTAGCTATAGAACTTGTTGGAGACTTCATATCTCTCAACTCGGGTATTTGCTTGAAATATTAACTTCAACTCCTGGAACATCTCATATGTTTCATGATGTTCAAAACGTCTTTGAAGTCCCGATTCTAAGCCGTTAAGCATGGTGCACTAAACTATCAAGTAGTCATCATATTGAGCTAGCCAAATGTTCAGAACGTCTGCATCTGCTCCTGCAATAGGCCTGTCACCTAGCTGTGCATCAAGGACATAATTCTTCTGTGCAGCAATGAAGATAATCCTCAGATCATGGTCCAAGTCTGCATCATTGCTACTAACATCTTTCAACTTAGTTTTCTCTAGGAACATACCGAAATAAACAAGGGAGCTAAACGCGAGCTATTGATCTACAACATAGATATGCTAATACTACAAGGACTAAGTTCATGATAAATTAAAGTTCAATTAATCATATTACTTAAGAACTCCCACTTAGATAGACATCCCTCTAATCCTCTAAGTGATCACGTGATCCAAATCAACTAAACCATAACCGATCATCACGTGAAATGGAGTAGCTTTCAATGGTGAACATCACTATGTTGATCATATCTACTATATGATTCACGCTCGGCCTTTCGGTCTCAGTGTTCCGAGGCCATATCTGCATATGCTAGGCTCGTCAAGTTTAACCTGAGTATTCTACGTGTGCAAAACTGGCTTGCACCCGTTGTAGATGGACGTAGAGCTTATCACACCCGATCATCACGTGGTGTCTGGGCACGACGAACTTTGGCAACGGTGCATACTCAGGGAGAACACTTTTTATCTTGAAATTTAGTGAGAGATCATCTTATAATGCTACTGTCAATCAAAGCAAGATAAGATGCATAAAAGATAAACATCACATGCAATCAATATAAGTGATATGATATGGCCATCATCATCTTGTGCTTGTGATCTCCATCTCGAAGCACCGTCATGATCACCATCGTCACCGGCGCGACACCTTGATCTCCATCGTAGCATCATTGTCGTCTCGCCAATCTTATGCTTCTACGACTATCGCTACCGCTTAGTGATAAAGTAAAGCATTACAGGGCGATTGCATTGCATACAATAAAGCGACAACCATATGGCTCCTGCCAGTTGCCGATAACTCGGTTACAAAACATGATCATCTCATACAATAAAATTTAGCATCATGTCTTGACCATATCACATCACAACATGCCCTGTAAAAGTAAGTTAGACGTCCTCTACTTTGTTGTTGCAAGTTTTACGTGGCTGCTACGGGCTTAGCAAGAACCGTTCTTACCTACGCATCAAAACCACAACGATCGTTTGTCAAGTTGGTGCTGTTTTAACCTTCGCAAGGACCGGGCGTAGCCACATTCGGTTCAACCAAAGTTGGAGAAGCTGTCACCCGCTAGTCACCTGTGTGCATAGCACGGCGGTAAAACCAGTCTTGCGTAAGCATACACATAATGTCGGTCCGGGCCGCTTCATCCAACAATACCGCCGAACCAAAGTGTGACATGCTGGTAAGCAGTATGACTTATATCGCCCACAACTCACTTGTCTTCTACTCGTGCATATTACATCAACGCATAAAACCTGGCTTGCATGCCACTGTTGGGGAACGTAGTAATTTCAAAAAAATTCCTACGCACACGCAAGATCATGGTGATGCATACAACAAGAGGAGAGAGTGTTGTCTATGTACCCTCATAGACCGAAAGCGGAAGCGTAAGCGCAACACGGTTGATGTAGTCGTACGTCTTCACAATCCGACCGATCAAGTACCGAACGCACGGCACCTCCGAGTTCAGCACACGTTCAGCCCGATGATGTTCCTCGAACTCCGATCCAGCCGAGTGTTGTGGGAGAGTTTTGTCAGCACAACGGCGTGGTGACGATGTTGATGTTCTACCGACGTAGGGCTTCGCCTAAGCACCGCTACAGTATTATCGAGGCGGACTATGGTGGAGGGGGGCACCGCACATGGCTAAGAGATCAAGAGATCAATTGTTGTTACTTTGGGGTGCCCCCTGTCCCCGTATATAATGGAGTGGAGGAGGGGGAGGGCCGGCCCTCTCTATGGCGCGCCCTAGGGGAGTCCTACTCCCACCGGGAGTAGGATTCCCCCTTTCCTAGTAGAACTAGGAGCCCTTCCAAGTAGTAGGAGTAGGAGGGAAGGAAAGGGAAGGGAAAAGGAGAAGGAAGGAGGCGCCCCCCTTCCTAGTCCAATTCGGACCAGCCCATGGGGAGGGGTGCAGCCACCCTTTGAGGCCTTTCTCTCCTTTTCCGTATGGCCCATTAAGGCCCAATACGAATTCCCGTAACTCCTCGGTACTCTCGAAAATACCCGAATCACTCGGAACCTTTCCGATGTCTGAATATAGTCGTCCAATATATCGATCTTTACGTCTCAACCATTTCGAGACTCCTCGTCATGTCCCCGATCTCATCCGGGACTCCGAACTCCTTCGGTACATCAAAACACATAAACTCATAATATAACCGTCATCGAACTTTAAGCGTGCGGACCCTACGGGTTCGAGAACTATGTAGACATGACCGAGACACGTCTCCGGTCAATAACCAATAGCGGAACCTGGATACTCGTATTAGCTTCCACATATTCTACGAAGATCTTTATTGGTCAGACCGCATAACTACATCCGTTGTTCTCTTTGTCATCGGTATGTTACTTGCCCGAGATTCGATCGTCGGTATCTCAATACCTAGTTCAATCTCGTTACCCGCAAGTCTCTTTACTCGTTCCGTAACACATCATCCCGCAACTAACTCATTAGTTGCAATGTTTGCAAGGCTTATAGTGATGTGCATTACCGAGTGGGCCCAGAGATACTTATCTGACAATCGGAGTGACAAATCCTAATCTCGAAATATGCCAACCCAACAAGTACCTTTAGAGACACCTATAGAGCACCTTTATAATCACCCAGTTACGTTGTGACGTTTGGTAGCACACAAAGTGTTCCTCTGGTAAACGGGAGTTGCATAATCTCATAGTCATAGGAACATGTATAAGTCATGAAGTAAGCAATAGCAACAAACTAAACGATCAAGTGCTATGCTAACAGAATGGGTCAAGTCAATCACATCATTCTCTAATGATGTGACCCCATTAATCAAATGACAACTCATGTCTATGGCTAGGAAACTTAACCATCTTTGATTCAACGAGCTAGTCAAGTAGAGGCATACTAGTGACACTCTGTTTGTCTATGTATTCACACATGTATTATGTTTCCGGTTAATACAATTCTAGCATAAATAATAAACATTTATCATGAAATAAGGAAATAAATAATAACTTTATTATTGCCTCTAGGGCATATTTCCTTCAAAAAGCCCATACCACATATTCTATTTGGATGGCCCTACTAACCCTTGACCATAAATACTTGAGATGGATGTAGCAGGCTTAAAGAAAGAAATGTTTTTAGGCCAACTCCACTGGGCCTGGCTGAAAATGCACAAGTGTGCATGACTAACAATATTCTATTGTAAAGCTAAACAGGGAAGAGGAACCACTCATCCTAACCATTTGCTCTCAAGATTACCACTTCACTTCTTACTACTGAAAATCTTAGACCATCTCCATTCACCAATAGCTCAAACCAGTTCGAAGGGCGTGTTTTCACCACACTGTGGATTATCTTATTGGACCCAACGCAAGAGATGATGTAGTTTTGAATTATGAACGTAGGATATGTTGTCATCGGACGATGAAAGTCTCCAGGGGGAGTGCGGCTGGTGCCACGACGATCGAGGTCTGTGCGACATGCCTCACCTGGATGATGATCGGCGCTTCAACATTAAGCTCGAGGAGACCTTCGAAGTTGAAATGGTACACAACGATGACAAGTGTTATTTTTATAATTAAGCATGACTTCAACTATTTCAACGTGTAATTTTCATCTTTTACAATTCGAGTATAGCTTATCCCATGCCATGCAAGACGCTATGTCTTGGAGATGATGGATTTTAAAGACCATGAAAATTTAGAAACAAAGAAAATTCACCTAAGGACTCATCACGATGTGGATTTTGAAGTAAATCTGTATAATTCTGGGAGCGTAACCCATTTTGGTTGCAAAAATTGGGAAGCATTTTGCAAGATGTATGGTTTTTATGAGGGTATGCTTGTCACGATGGATCTTGGTGATCCTAAAATCGAGCAAGACAATATGGACATTTGGGTCCTTGTTGATACGCCTCCAATTCTACCACTATGTGAGTTTCTCAAACATAGTTATTAGCTAATTTATATTGTTTATTTCAAAATAGTTGATAGCTTATTTCCATTGACAACTTATTTTCATTGTTCAAAGAATGTGCGGGAGATGGTAGACAAAACCCACTACACCGATGGCTCCGAATTAACTTACAAGGAGAAAAATCACCTGGTCGGATTTTGTGCTGACATTGAGAATTACAATATCTACAATCAAACTCCTCAACATTATGGTCAATACGTGCCACTATTTGTAGCGACCCGACCCGAATGGATCAAGTCTCTGTGCTTAAGTGTCATCCCTGGATCGGTATGCTGACACACACAGTACTCGAGGATTTATAACAGAGGTAAATCACATGTAAAAAGTAACGTAAATACTATTACCTCAATCCAAATAGCAGAAGTAACAAGGTTGTGGATTCCCATCAACACCAACGACAAAGTTGAGTGTAGAAATCATAACCCTAACGTATCACTTACTCGTCGTAAGATTCCTGCAACATGAGACGTTGCAGCCACAAAGGGTCAGTACATTGAATGTACTAGCAAATTCACACCATAGAGAATGATGAATAAAGGCTATCACTACATGCATATTTGGCTGGTGGAAAAGCTCTATGGTTATAATGTTTTTGCGAAAAGCCAATTTTCCCTACTACAAAGGAATAAATTTTATTTAACTATTATGGTGGTTGTTGAACATTGAAAATGGTTGACAGCATTCTCAATCCCAATTAAATAACATCATTAAACCCAACAAACTTAATTTAAAGTAACGTGATGAGATCAACAGGATAATCCAAGAACTAGATACTGAAATTGTCCATAACCGGGGACACGGCTAACCATGATTAGTTTATACACTCTGCAGAGGTTTGCGCACTTTTCCCCACAAGACTTGATCGCCTTCGTTTGGTTTCTCGCACTACATGGTGTTTGAGAAGACGGATGACCGAGACATAGTCTTTCAGAAGCGCTAGCACCTTACGATCGGGTAGACCGTACCACCTACATCCCCTACATCTGCTAGTCTATCACTGTAAGAGTTCGCACGACTTAGTCAACTATGATAGAGCCCATAATAGCTTGTGGCTGCACACGGAAGTTTCTAGTATGAATAGTCTCATGATCCCTTTGAGCCTTGGTGGCGGTCCAAAAGAAAACAGGCAAGTCCTGGATTACCCAGGTGCCTAGACAGGCAAATCCTGGAATAACCAGGTGCCTCAATCCACCCAGATGTGTGTTTAAGTTGCCACCTTAAGTAAACCATTAAATTAACAATCTCACATCTATCATGGATACTCTCAAAACCCAATCCACGTCTATGAGCATAGCATGACACTATAAGCATAACGTAATAGTAACTCCCAATGGGTTTGATAATAAACAGGTAATAGGTACTACCTCCACTACTTCCCATCCCACAATTAAATTAGATCCTAATCATGCAATGTTTGAGGATTTGATCTAATGCAATAAAACTGGGTAGTAGAAAAGGTATGATCAAAGTGTGAACTTGCTTGCAATGTTGATGAAGATGATTCGCACTCAAAACTCTTGATAGTTCTACTCGTCACACACCGGTCAATCTATCGTAAGCAAGCAATAGTAACCACACATAAGCAATCACTCAAAGTATCAGAAAGATCGAAGAGGACAATTCGGAAAACTTCAAAACCAAGAAAATAACTCTTGCAACATAAAACATTTTCTAACAGTACCAAAACTATGTGAATTTGGCCTTATCAGAAAGTTTAGTTCAAGAGCTTCGATTTGCAAAAAGAATCAACTCAAACGGAGTTACGAAACTCAAGTTATGATCAAACGAAGTTCAAATTCAAATCTGATCTAAATCAAATTTTAAACTTTTCAAAAACATGTTTGAGTTGGATTACTGGATAGAGGAGATCATAACAAAGACGTGGGCATTGGTTTCGTTGGATTTGGATAAACGGGTAAAAAGTTGTGATAGATTGAAGATCAGGGACTAAACTGTGAAGAAACTAATTACATATGGGTCCCTGGCTAATATTAACAGAAAAAGAAAAGACTAAATAATGAACGTTCGCTAACTAGTCCTAAGCAGAGAACGTTCTTAGAATAGATCTAACTAAAAAAAACTAAATCGGGGTTTTGAAAATAAAACCGAGAAAAAACCTAAACCCTAAAAGAAATAACCGGACCGGGGCGGTTTATACCGGTTCAGTCGAAATAAACCAGCAGCGGCGGATCTGTTCGAGCTCCAGCGAGGCTGCGGACTCTGGCGAGTCTGGCGAGCTCCGGCGACGGCGGATCTGGCGCGGCAGCGAGGCGGCGAGGGGCGAGAGCGGCGAGGTGGAGGCGCGGCTAAGGCGGCAGGTGGCAGCGCGCAGCGGCGAGGCAAGCAAGCAGCGGCGGCGGGGCGAAGTGCGGCGGTTGCGGCGCGGGTCTCGCCGGCGACGGATCGGGCGAGAGCAGGGAGGAGAGAGAGGGGGCGAGGGGCGTCGGGGTCGGCCTTAAAAGGGCGAGGGGAGGGGAGGTGGTGGCGTGGAGGAGGGGGCGAGGCGCGCCGTGGAGAGGCCGGACTCCGGCGAGTCCCTGTCGGGCACGACGGGAGCTAGGCGGCGGCGCACTGGCTGGGCTGGGCCGTGGCCTGTTGGGCCGGCCCAGTTCGGCGGCGGAGGAGAAAGTTTTTTTTTAAAACATTATTTTCCAGACAACAAAAAAATAACAAAACCAAAAATAAATAAAAATATTATATAGGCATATAATATATCAAAATTTTCAAAAAAAATTATCTACAACGTGAACATTTTTGTAAAGTCCAATAAAATCCAGAAAAATTTAAATAATTTAAAGAGTGCTTCTGCTCTAATAAAATCCAGTAAAAATCATTTTAAAAATATCAAAATGATTTCAAATTTATTTCTCTCCAATTTTCCGTTGTAGGGAATCATGTTACCCTAATTTCCATATATTTTATTTTTGGAGAAAAATAATTTGAATAAAACTCAAATAACTCCAAATTGAAAATAAATTCAAAAGAACTTTGAATTTGATCCTTTGAAACTCCCAACTCATATTTCATATAATTTGAAGAAGTCATTTTATCTCCTCTCGTGAAAATCATTGAGTTGCTTAAAGTTTCTGAATTGAAATATTTTCAAATGAAATTCAATTATTTTCAAATACCCTTTCATTTAAAAATGGAAGAAGTCATATCATCTTTGCTCAAGGGTTTTGTATTTGAAAAGAATTTGAATTCATGGAGATCAGAAAGAAAATATGAAAGTTTGGGAAAGTCCTTTTATTCCCTCTCATTTAACTTTCAAAAGTTTCGAATTTCACTCACTTTCAGTTAATCAATCAAAGAGTCAATCAAATCTATCTATTTATTATAACATTCCAAAATTTAGAGTTTTGGGATGTTACACTAGTGCATGTGTTCAACTACGGTAACTACCATGGAGATACCCTGGTAAGATTTTTCACTATTACGACATCCGTGCATCTTTTGCATACTTCTAAAACTAGTACATCATTTCTAACTATGATGTTATTACTATGTTTTTCAACAGATAATCCCAGAGAATTGTGTGCCTCATTTGATGTATCAGAAAGGTAGCCTTAATGTTTTGAACATACAGCCAGGTCATCCTACGAATCTCAACTGTCCATACCAGATTTTTAAAAGAAGTGGAGACATGCAAATTAAAGGATGGAAAAAATGTATGAACAGTCGTAAGGAGGTTCTTGGAAGCAAAAGGAAGCGAAGCGCAAGAATTAGAGACAGGATGATCTCCATTCTCCATAATGGAGAGTCAGGGTCTATATTGTTTTATGCTATTTTACCTTAAATAGGGTATTTAGGTCCTGCTTAATACTGATGATCATGTGCTAAGAACAATTAAGTAGGGTTGGTTCGATGACTATCAAGATAATGATCGTATGACTTGTTATTAATAATGAGTAGAAGTTGTATGATGATGATTAGTAGGACTTGTTAGGATTAGTATTACTTCCGACAAACTCGCTACTCGCGGTCTCGAGACTTGTAATGTTCTATCTTTGTTCGGTCTTTTGAATTCGGAGACTAATATGATGAATTGTATTCAGAGACTAATCTTCTATTATATTCGATGAATCTGCTTTTGCTGTGTGGTGCTGTCTATATTCTGTCCAGTAATATATTATGTAACATGTGCAAATATCAGAAAAGAAAAAAAACCCTAATATTCATACTAGTGGCGCACCACCAACTAGTGCGCCATTAGTAAGCCAGAGCGCACTAGTGGCGCATCATCAACTAGCGCGTCATTAGTAAGCCAGAGCACATGGGTATATATGGCACCTGAGAGGCATATTAATGACGCACTGCGTGGTGCGTCATTAATAAAAAATACTAATGGCGTGATGCTAGTGGCGCACCTGTGATGCGCCATTAGTAGGTAAAACAGGTGCGTCACTAGTAGGCTTTTTTCTAGTAGTGAATATGGTAATTAACACTTCAGAAGTGACGAGGTCAGAACACAGCTAACCTCTCTCTTCGCCAAGAACTTATCACGACATGGATTCCGGGACAAGAACAAATTTGTTCCCAAGGCTATGAAGAAGCGATATATCCTGTGTGTAAAAAAAATAGAGGTGATATCATCGGAAGTCATAGAACTTGCGTCACATGTACAATTTGGTGCTAGAACTTTGAAAATATAGTTTTGTGGTCAGCTAACTTCACTAAAACGTGCGGATACGGTCACACTACGCATTTGCGGGCGTATCCATGTGGTATGGCCCCACTTGTCAGCGAGTGACTGCATTGGACTGTGATGTATTTTTACACAGAACACTCATATTTTTTTATTTGCGGAAAAAGTCAACCATAGCGACGAATTTGTACACAACAACCCCTCACATTGTTTTATTTATAGAAAACCCAGACCACGGTAGTGCACATATATGCGTAAATTAGCACCATATTTTATTTACAGAAAAAACCCGACCACAATAGTGCACATATATGCAAAAATTAGCAAAAAAAAATACGGCAAGAGGAATTGAACCAACAACCAACTGTTTAAACACTAGTAGGTCTAGTTTAATCGAGTTGCGGATACTGAGGCCTATTTTGTGTGCGCTACTCTTTCTAAGATATTTGTAAAATGTAAGTAATAAAGTTATGTTGCCTTAAAATAAAGTAATAAAGTTGTTCGAATATCTCTGTGTTCAAAATATTATACATACAAATGATGATTAGTAAATAAAAACATATAAATATAAACCTGTATATTATATATAAAATATTTAGTAAAACATAAGTAACAAAAACATTTGGGATATTTGTAAAGCATAAGTAATAAAACTACGTCCAAATATTTGTGTGTTAAAAATGTTATAAACAAAAAAGATGAATAATAGATAAAAACATTTCAATATAAACATGTCTATTATAAACATATTTAGTTAATAAGGACATTAAAAATGTTTATTATATAAATAATTTTAAACAATCCAAAAAT
>NC_041384.1:514957818-514961508 GCF_002162155.2 Triticum dicoccoides | reverse complement strand
TAAATTATAAATTATGAATAGTTTTAATTATAAGAAAATTAAACTATATAAATGTGCATATAATTATGTAAATGTTTGTATAAATAAAATAATATTTTTTATTTGTAATTTTGAAAACCAAATATGTAATTTGAACATTTATAAAACACACACGTCTATATGATACTCAGGTTTATAAAGTATTTAACTTAATATTTTTATATAATACACATGTTTATATTTGAAAGTTTTACTTACTAATCATCGTTTGTACATATTTCTAACGCATGAATATTTGAACATAACTTCATCACTTACGTTTTACAAATATGTTGAAAAAAAATAGCGCGTGTAAAATGGGCTGCAATATCCGCAGCTCATTTAAGCTCCATGTGTGTCCCGTTTAGTCCATATAGGTTCATTATCCATATTAGACACCAAGACCTAAATGTTGTAGTGGCTAGTACATGTTGTGCTAAACTAGTTAGCGTGGGTTTGAATCTGGTGGAACCATGTTTGGTGTTAATTTCGCCTCTTATATGTACAGTTTTCTCGTAAATAAAAAAATCAGGGTGGTTGACTTTTTGTAAATAAAAAAAATATTTGGGTGTTTTGTGCAAAAATACATCACCAGCGCAATCACTCACTGACACTGTGGTCATACACATGGAAAACGTCCACATATGTATATTATGACCATATTTGCACGCTTGAATCAAGTTAGGTGACTACAAAACCATATTTTTAAAGTTTTAGTACCAAACAGAACATGTGATGCAAGTTTTGTGGCTCCCGGTGATGTTACCTCAAAAAATACAACAGAGACAAGATACAATTGTCAATCTCTTCATTTAATAAACTATTTTGAAGTACATTAGGAAGGGAGTACCTCTCTCACATAACTTTGTCAACGTTTTATTAGTACATTATAATTCATTTATTTTATTTCACTCTAGCAGTTAATCATATTATTGATCTGTCATCTAAATCTTTCCCTCCGGTGTCATCGGGACATAATAATAATAATAAATCTTTTGTAGGATTCTTACAACATTAATCAGGGCGCATTTCATAAACAACCTCTTCTTCTAAATCCTTGATCCAAGTTTTGGAAAAAGCACCCATGGATCTTATTTGAAGATGGTGCAAAGCGTACGGCTAGCTTGCCACTACTGTGCACTTAACCTCAAGAAAAGCAAAACAGGATTCTTTTGATCCAGAGCGATATATACTTACTGGATGTCGTTGAGTTTCGGCCCGGCGACGACCTCCCCAGAGATGAGGACGATAAACATGCTCCCTTAGTAGCCGCGAATGTAGGGCCATGCCTCTCGGAACCACCCCATGAACCTCCTAGCCTCTTCCTCCACCTCCAAGAATGCCGCCATGAATATCAAAGTGAATAATTAATGTGAAATGGTCGAGCTTCATGGGGCCAAAGGGGGCCATTGCCCCCTTACTTTAGGAAAACTCTAAAGTGTACCCTTTATATTATTAGGCCTAAATTTCAAAGATTTCTAAGAGTTCATGCATAATTTATCTTCTTCGTCCCTTAACTCTTGTGCAGCTAGCGAGAAAGTTTTCATGCCCTAAAATAGTGGTAATAAAATGCAGTAGAAGAGGATGAAGATATGAAGATATAATTAGCCTAGCTAATAAGCATTACTAAACGAGATATTTTGTTAACGTACAGAAGTTTGTAAACATACAGTCAGCCCCTTTACAAAGCTATTGCTGAGCATGGTGAAGGCATCATATTAAATTATTCATTTTGTCAGAAATAACCAGGCGCCACCTATGGAAAACATTCTTCATAAACGCAATAGATATTAGTAGAAATTAAAAGGTAGATTGCGTTTGATCTGGTGCCAATCATTGGACTATTATTGCTGGGTGATTACATGGAAGAAGAATCTGGCCCCTTGTACTTACGGAAAATGTCCGTGGAATTGATTTGTGAACTCAAATTCCAAAACGTTGTAGATTACGGAGCGGGGGAGGATCCACCTAGCCGAGACCAGTATCTCAGTCAGTGCTACCAAAAACCATATCGCCAAGATGTAGAGCAGCAGCCCGAAGATTGGCATGTTTCTCCCGAGTATCCGCTGGGCCACACCGCCGGCCACGACGACGCCGTTGCACGCGACGAAAGGGTAGAGCATACGGTGCTTGTACCGCACCCTTAGGTACCGCTCCGTGGCGCTCGCCCTGCGCTTGTCCGGCGCGGCGTCCCAGTACACGTCCATGAGCTTGCGCTTCCAGAGCGTCATCTCCCTCCTCGCTTCCTCGTCGTACTCCGGCCAGTTTTCCATCCCAAGCTTTTGCAGCGAGCGGTAGGATTTGACGAGCGGGGCAAGGTCGTACGGATGTAGCGGCGGCGCGCCAAGGAGTACACGCCGTAGCCGTCTGCGATGAGCGGGCTCCGGCTGCCGAGGAGGCGCGCTCCGCGCTCGCGGCCGGTAACCAGAGCTCTCGTGCAATGCTCTCCGGTCCCATAGTATTTCTCGTCTAGGCTGGTTCAAGATTTTTCACTCTTGATTTTTGCATGTACCAAAGTACGTACGGTGCGTGCATATATAGAATACGTTCCAGGCAAGACGGCTTTCTTGTAGGAGCATAACTCGGGTTCGGGCTCCTTTCCGAGTGTACGATGTACTGCGTCCAGTATCGGATCAAGCACTTGTTTTTCTTTCTCAAAAAAATCAATAAGATCAGACACTTGTTTTTAGTCGGGCTCCATGCAATCATGATTCATGAACGTATGTACCTTACCGACGGATCCTTTTGTTAGACCAACATTAGCACATATGTTCGTGCGTTGCAACGGGAGAGTTTTTTTTTTACGAGAAGTAACGGGAAAGATAATTGACGTGTCATCCAAAAAAAGAGTTTTCACGATGATAGGTGACAGAGCAATGAGTTATGGTTTTTTTGCTGGACATGTTTAACCCCTGAAATCTTGATAGTGGTGTGGTTGGTCGGCGTGGTGGCGAGCACCCAACTCATGCCTTTTTTTCCTCCGGGTCTGCCTAAATCTTGAGGTTGTGCCTGCCTCCTCAATTGGTGGTTGAGCGGCAATCTTAGGGACATGGTTGCTTTGACCACTTTATCCTACGATGGTGTAACCAGGTGGATTATTAATTGCAACATATAAATCTTGTTTCATTAGCATAATCAAACATGAATGTCTCTTCTTTTTGAGGTTTATTCTCTTTGATTATTTAGTGCTTAAGTGCCCATAATTTTGCTCTAATTAAAGCCAAGCAACATATTCTCTTTTATTGGCACGTGTCCACAATTTTTTTTATTTATAGTCAACCAGCATAGAATGAACACGCAACGCTAACCAATGGCCAGCGCGAATATTTAAGAAAATACTATAGCGTTAGATTAGAAATATTTTTAATTTTTTGAACATTAAAAAAATATGAATTGGTGAATATTCTTGGAAATGTGAACACTTTTTTAAATCCCAAACAATTTTTTGAACATTCCAATATTTTCGAAAAAACACAAACAAAATTAGAAATATTAATAGTTTTTTAAATTCACAAAAAATATTTTGAAAACATGAAAATTTTATAAAAACACAAAAAAAATCATTTTTTTAATTTTTCTAAAGGGGAACATGCAAAACAATTTTAGAAAATGTTTTCTTAGACGAAAATATTAATTTGGATTTATGAACATTTCACTAAAACAAGAATATTG